>NC_140371.1:21195000-21207500 GCF_054491055.1 Hypomesus nipponensis | reverse complement strand
AGAGGGAATTTACACATCCACACATATGACAGCAAATTAGCAGACTTTCGCACGGAAAACACACACTGCAAGACCCATACCAACATATCACCACACACACACACACACACACAGACACACAGACTCTGCTGTACTCGTTCCCGTTGCCTTAAGCAAGTTATTATTTAGGCAAACTGAAAACAGACCGGATCTTTCTCAACCAGCAAACTGAACAAACTCTCTCATCCACCTCCCTCTCCATATGACCCTTCCCTCTCCCTGTACTGTTCAAGCCCCAACCCACCCACCCCCCACTCACTCCCCCCCACACACACACACACACACACCCCCTGCCCCCCACCTCACCCCAACCAGCCCTGCCCAGCCGCACTCATTGACTAGGCAAATGGAATCCTCTAATTGTCCCTCCCCTCCTGTCCCTCCTCCTCCTCCTCCTCCTCCTCCTCCTCCTCCTCCTCCTCCTCCTCCTCCTCCTCCTCCTTGCCCACTTGTCTGGTACGTGGCTGCAGCTAGGCTGGTAGCCGGGTGTCAAAGTGTCTTAATGCGCCCTCGCATCAGCTCTGCCAAGAGACCCCCCATAATGCAGCTCTCAGTGCTGTCTATTAGCCGCCTCCATTTGTCCTGGGCCTCCTCCTTCCCCTCGCCTGCTCTCTCTCTCTCTCTCTCTCTCCCTCACCCCTTTCTTTTGTGCTGCGATATGAATGCACTTTGATGCTTAATAACTAGGCCTGTCCTTTTGACAGGAGCAGCCACTGCCTGCCCTTGTTAAGCCAGTAATTAGCCTGTCCTCCTTATTTATCAGGCAAGTACAAATGAGCCGCTCTCTCACTTACGGGTGCTGGCCATTCCCTTCTCTCTCCCTCTCTCTGCCAGTTCATCTCTCTCTCTCTCCCTCTCTCTGCCAGTTCATCTCTCTCTCTCTCCCTCTCTCTGCCAGTTCATCTCTCTCTCTCTCCCTCTCTCTGCCAGTTCATATCTCTCTTTCTCTTTCTTCGTTTGTGTGTTGGGTCAAGGGGATGATAAACAGGGTGGATGAGTAGGTGGTGATCTATAGTGTTTTTGAGTGTGTGTGAGAGAGAGGGAGAGGGAGAGAGAGAGAGAGAGAGAGAGAGAAGGCTGTAAGGAGGTGAGCAGCAGTACACAAAGGCCAGTGCTGCTGTGACACTCACGCAATATGGGGGACAGCCACAGAATGCTCCGGCCCCCCAGATAAATAGCCCTCATTTGTGAATATACAGATCTGCCTGTGTGTGTGGGTGTGTGTGTGTGTGGGGGAGTGTAGACAAAGAGGGGTGTAGAGGACAAAGACCAAAACAAATCTTCAAGATGGAAGCTAATAAAGGAATGCGGGACACTGGATGAAGAATAAGGCATGGCTTCCATCAACAAATCCAGTCTGAAAGCAGGAATCTAGTTCTGTAGGAGTGTAATGTGAGCTACGGTAAATTCATGTCATGTCCCTTTTAAAGAACACAACTAATTAAAGTGGTGGGTAAAATCGTGTTAGCTCTCATTATCTACTCTTAGTACTGTTTCTCCAACCTTATGACAAAGAGCGAGAGAGGGAGAGACAGAAAGAGAGAGAGAGCGAGAGAGGGGAAGGAGAGGAAGAGATGTTTCTCATGTCTGTCACTCTGGCAGCTAAACACACATGAACAGGAACCCTGCTTCTGTAAGTCAGCACAGCTGCAGCAGTGCATGCTAGCTGGGAGGAGATCCCTCAGTCCTCCTCAGCCATAACAACACACATTTCAGCAGCACAATAACAGTGGCCTTATTCCGGTACAGGGCACCCTCTTCTCTCTATACTCCTCTCCTCTCCCCTCCTCCTCCCTCCCTCCCTCCCTCCCTCCCTCCCTCCCTCCCTCCCTCCCTCCCTCCCTCCCTCCCTCCCTCCCTCCCTCCCTCCCTCCCTCCCTCCCTCCCTCCCTCCCTCCCTCCCTCCCTCCCTCCCTCCCTCCCCCCCCCTCGTCTCCTGGCCTCTCTGCTTGCCTCCTGAGTGCCTGCCCCAGCAATAGAGATGTAAATAAGTTCAAACAGTTGCAGCCCTTTGTGTGGAGGTCTGCTCCAGAGAGCCCTTTGTCTCCTCTACTTCTCCTTCGTCCGTCGGTCCTCACAGACAGAAAGAGTTTCAGCCTTTCAGTAACCTAGCATCAATGATTAAAATAAGAAGCTATTTGACCAGTTCTATGGAGACAGGACAGTGTGTGTGTATGTGTGTTTGAGTGAGTGAGTGAGTGAGTGAGTGAGTGAGTGAGAGTGAGAGAAGTGTGTTTGTATGGTATACTGAGAACAGTACAGTATTTGTCTCGGTAATATAACACAAACGTTCCTGTTGCAGTATTGCCTAGACGGTCTTTCTGTGGTACCCAGTATCCGCTAACAGCCTACTCTCTGACCAGCTTGATCAAAAACATTTCATTTATACAGTTTAACAAATCATAACAAATCATAGTGCACATAATAGTTGTTTAATGCATTATTTGAGAGAGAAATAGACGTAATTGAAAGGGCCGGATTGCCAAACGTTGTGAAAATTCATATAAATGTTGTCCAAATTGATGGAGGTACAAACCAGATAAATAAATAGATCATATTATGACAGATTTCATCTAAAAGCTGAGAGCAATCATACAGAACCCAGTAACTGTTAGTGGGCATACAGGGCCCAAAGCTGTTTGGTATAATGACCAGTATTATTAGCAACATTAGCCCTATTCCCCCAACGATTAAATGCTTCGTATCTAGAGTCATGGGTCATTCCAATCACACACACACAAAAACACGAGCACGTCTCACGGTGAGGTCCAGCTGGGAGGTGGAGGGAAGGGGAGAGTGGTTGCAGTCATGGTCGTTCCAGGGGGCAGAGAGCAGCTAGGACTGTTCTGGTGGAATGCATTCACTAATAACAGTTTGTTATTGTTGGTTCCCCAGGGTAGCACTTTATCTACACAGCTGTTTTGGGGGTTTTTTTCCGGTAGGGAATTGCCTGGTGATTTGAAAATTGTCTTTTTAGACTATAAGCTGATGCACTGAGCCCTAGTTGCAAAGTTGTAGCAGACATTTGCAGAAAACGACAATTTCCAAAGAAACTGTGTACAATATGAATGTTATTGTTTCAGAAGGCAGACTTTCTTTGGGTTGTGAATGTGTGTGTGTGTGTGTGTGTGTTGCAGTCTTTCTCACTGTCACACACTGGATTGGCTACCTGTGAACACGCCTCGGCAGTATTCTTCACAGTTCACACCTGAGAAGGCAGAAAAGCCACCAGCCTTCACCCAATTAGCATCTACCATCCCTGTAGCGCAGCATGCCTCTCTCACACACACACACCCACATACATACACACACACAGACAACCCCCACGCACACACACAATCACACTGAGTGAGCAAAAAATTTAGCAAGGTGTCAACATGCACTTATTTGCTTTAATTAACGTCTGTCCTCCCTCCCCCACCAAGCCCAAATGGAATCAAATAATCATGGAAAACACACAGACTTTCTTGTTATTCTCATTTTCTTTTTTGGAAATGAAGATTTGGGTAAAGTCAGAAGTTTGGAGGGAGGAGCGCTGTTCTGTCTGCGAGACCAGGAGCTTGAAATGCTTCAGCTTAAAACCGCAACTGATGTGTTGACACAATCTTTTAAAAGTAATTATTGGAAAATAACCAATAACTAATACTGAATAATTAAATTCTACAAATAAAGCACAGCAAAAAAAATGATCCCGAAACTAATACAACTGACCCAAACTAACCAGAGAAACTGAAACAGCATAAGGTCCTGAAAACAAAGACGTCTCATCATCTCTGTGTCCGGTCTTCTGTAAGTAGAAATTACTCTGAGGTTATATTTATGTCTAAAACAATCAAAAATATTTATATATTCTATTGCTTTGGATGACTTACTGTTTGGGTCACATGTTCAGTTTGGATCACGTGTTCAGTTTGGGTCACGTGTTCAGTTTGGGTCACATGTTCAGTTTGGGTCACGTGTTCAGTTTGGGTCACATGTTCAGTTAGGGTCATGTGTTCAGTTTGGGTCACATGTTCAGTTTGGGTCATGTGTTCAGTTTTGTCTGAGCTGAAAACCAGCCGTACTGGTAGGAGACAGCAGCCTGCGTACTTGTGTTCCAAAGCCACGCCAGCTCTGAGGTCACGGCCTTACAGAAAAGATCTGTCCTTCCAAGAGATCATACTTTCTTCACTTTGTCAGCGGATTCCAAAACCCCAAACCTCACTGGTTTTGGCCGTAGTCGCCCCTGCCTATCTGTCTGTCTGTCTGTCTGTCTAGCCTGCCTGCCTGCCTGCCTGCCTGCCTGTCTGTCTGTCTGTCTGTCTGTCTGTCTGTCTGTCTGTCTGTCTGTCTGTCTGTCTGTCTGTCTGTCTGTCTGTCTGCCTATCTGTCTATCTGCCTGCCTGCCTGCCTGCCTGCCTGCCTGTCTGTCTGTCTGTCTGTCTGTCTGTCTGTCTGTCTGTCTGTCTGTCTGCCTGTATGTCTGCTCGTGTGTGGTGTCTGAGGTAGGACTCAGTCCAGCGTCCAGCGTCCACCCTCCAGGACTCTTCTGTCAGTCTGGCCTGGGGACCAGGACTGTGGTGGATGCTCTCAGACTGCAGCCCTCACCACACCACTTGCTGCAGCGCCTCGAACGCTCACCGCGAACAGGAAGACAAGGAAGAACAGAAAGATGAAAACATGGTGTGAGACTCTGGGAAGGAGACATTAGAGAGGGACAGGCAAATAAATGAGTTTGAGGGGGGAAGGAAGGTGTGGGACAGGGGAGGGAAAAGAGACAGTATTTTTTTGAAAGGGTAAATACAGAGAGCATATCTACTGTACGGAGAGCTTCACAGCTAGAGAGAGGGTGAGGGTGGGAGAGGAGAGGTGAGAGATTGAGGAACGTGTAAAGAGAGAGAGAGAAAAGCGTGGTGGGGAGACGGCCTTTGCATGAATGAGGACGACAGGCGGTCGGAAGAACTGTAATTAATGAACAAGTTTCTCATGATTAACTTTTATTAAGCGATACTCCTGAGTGTGCCAGCCGCCAGGTAATGAGGGAGGCCTGGAGAGAGGGATGGAGGGACAGAGAGATGCTCCGCTCCCATCACTCCTCCTGAGCCAGACATAAACCCAGCAGCACACTCGCTCGTAAAACAGGATCTTACTGTAAGAGCCCTGGAGCTGCATCACACTAACCACTAGAAGATCAGAAAGTATGTTTCAGTAAACAAGGAGAGCACTGCCACATGCTGAAGATCCAGAAGGCCAGGCAGATGTTATTGAGTGTGGTGAAGGGTTAGGTATATATTATTAAAAAATAAGCTTTTCCACTTGTTTTAATATCACAGTACAGATGCTAAACATAAACACACTAAACAGTTCAGGATTTTGAACTACTGGAAAGTGTTAAGTATTTTTTTTTATTACAAAAATATGTATTGCTCAATGCAGATCAGTCATATGAAATGTCCAATGAGGTTCTCAAAGAAATGAGAGCAAACCTCTGGACTCAAGCCAGAAAGAAGCACAGCTTTCAAGAATATAGAAAAATCAAAATTGGAGCTTCTGAAATATAATAAACAGTAATCCTATCCTCTAATGCCTCGTGTTGCCCACAGCCCCAATACTTACATCTAAGCATACTACACCAAACGTTCATTTTCAGTGTATGCCAGCACCTCATAAAGTAGCCTTAGCGGTTAGCGAGATGGGCTAGCTGTCTCATCCTGCTGGGTTTAGCTGACAGAGTTGTTGTTTGTTCGTTGGGCTGGTCTGCGTTATTAGAATGACATCTGCTTCACACGGATTGCACTCTGATGCAGCGCCATGACAACCACACTCGCAGAAGTACTCTGCACCTGTGTCTGAACATGGCAGACCCTCCTAGGAGGGAGGGAGGGAGGGAGGGAGCAGGAGGAGGGGGGGGGGAGGGGGGAGGGAGGAGGAGGGGGGAGGGGGGAGGGGGAGGGGGGAGGGGGAGGGGAAGAAGAGACACGGAGTGCGAGGGGTAGAGATGAAGGGGGAGAGATGGAGGAAAGGACAGAGAGAGTACAGAAGCGAGGACAGAAAAGGGGACCTGTGTTAATAATTTATGTTGTGTGTCTTGTCTGTTTCTCCATGTGTTTTAGTTATACTGCAAACAGGCGACAGTGCAGTTGACCAAGCCCGAGCAGGACTGAGGATAGATACATAGATTCTTTATCTCCCCTTTTTCATTGAGATTTGTTTCCACAGTCTCTACAGAGCCTCGCATAAACATGTAGATGTCATATAGACAACATGCACAAACACAGTTACATGACACATACTTACATACTGCAACACCTTTCAATGTACTAGTTACCAGGGAGTGAGGAGGATGGGAGGAGGGGGAGGGAGGAGGGTGGGGGTGAGGTTGGGGTCAGGTGCAACGATACTTGCTCCTGGTGAGATGGCCTTCCTGTTGAGGTCTGAGAGGTGGGGCTGAGCAGGCCACGCCACTTGGAGGTCTTGTGTGTGTGATGCTGTCAGATGCGTGTCAGCTTGTTCCTGTTGGAGACCGTTAACATGTTGAAGCAAGCTGTCCAACAGTAGAGGTGAAGCAGATGAAGTGTGCTTCTGTTCAGCTGCTGACAGGAGGTGGGGGTCAACCCAGAGCGCTTTGAGTTGGCGCACGGCAGATAGTCTTTGTTGGCGGCGTTCTGTGTATGCCAGCGGTGAGAAGCTCAAGGCTCTTTGCGTGGTGCAGGGTCAGTCCGAGGTATTTGAAGCACTCCGTCTCAACAGCTTCGTTATCGACACAGGTGGGAATGTGGGTGGAGATGTGGGTTGTGTTGCGTGTGCTGGAAGTGTAACGTCTTTCAAACCAACCTCGGTTGTCTGGAAAGGGTGCTGTGTGTCTCTGTGTGTCTGTGTCTCTCTGTCCGTGTGTGTGGGTTTGTGTTTGTGTGTGTCTCTCTGTCTCTGTGTGTGTGTGTTTACATCTGCATGCAGCTATCTGGATTGAATCTAGTTTAAGGATAAAGTGTCTCGTTCACCAGACAACAGACAGCACTGCCTGGAATGAACCTCTGGAACCACCCTTCTATCTCAGTGTTCATTGTGTATATTCAAATGCAATAACGCATATCTATTTTAACATCCATAGCAGATGTTGGAGGAACATATTCACAATCATATCTGCTGCTACCATATACCCATGCGGCCAGTTTAACCTTCTCTAACCATATTTTTACTCACAGCTGGCATAAATGTCCACATTGTGCATGTGTTCTAGCTATTGTTATGTAGGTGAGGTAGCTGAGCTCGTATTTCATGAATATCTAGACTCTGGTGACACAATATAGTGGACTTCTGATGTATCAACCCACAGCCTCTGTATGTCCATGTGACACCGCTGGAAATTGAAATCTGCGGCGTCCATGTTGCCTTTGACAATGACTAGTATTGCGCAGTGCAAAGGAATACACCGGCTAAAATGGTATTTCTTATTGATGGGTTATTCCTATGTGAAAGAAGCAGAGATATATTCAGAACATGAATGAGATCTAAATGGAATCTTCGGAATGGAAGCTTCCGTGCATCCGTGAGTTCCGAGGAACTCGCAGCACAAGGACTGGCTGCTCTTGCAGACATAACACATCTGCAAAATGTGATTACATTGGATATCAATATCTCACCCTAATGCAATGTAAAATGTCAGAGAGTATTCTTGCTATTTTCCTGCCTAGAGTCTAGGTGTTAGTTTGACGGACATAACTAAATGGAAGGTGTGTATTTCTCTGACGACTACATGTAGAGTGTCAGCCATTAATATTCATGTTAATCGTAAAATGTAGACATTCAGCGTATTAGAAATGTTGACACACAACAAAATCCCGTTGATGACGTGGACATTGAACCCAAAAGCTGCAGACTAGTTCTATAGGACCGTAATGCCTGCGACATGGGCCCCAACATCGTCCTAATCTTAAAATATCAAATGAAATGTGTTTATGTAAGAAAACTACTATATAGATACAGTATTCATCTATCTCAATGTATTGCTCTTGAGTTATCAAGCGTTCTTGACAATATAATTAGCACCTAATTTTCTCTCTTGAAAGAAGCCACCCTCGTGTTTCAGACTCGAGAAAACACTTGGTGAAGACCAGCAGTGTGTGACTACTCTCAGTCCCGCTGATGTCACAAGTGGAGAAGTGTCCTTGACTTCTCAAAGTTCTTCACACAAGCATATGGATGTTATCATCTCCACTCTCCTCTAAGGAGTTTGTTTGTCTCTCAACCGTTTGTTTTTTCTCTCTTTCTTTTCTCTCTCTTCCTTCCATCTCTGTGAGTGACGATAGGACCGATGAACCAGACCAGGAGTCATGTGGAGCCGCCAGCACAGCCATGTCGCTCTCTTCCACCATGTTGACAAAAACAGGGATTTACACATATTAATGAATAATACACCTTGACACCTAGGAAGAGGTCTGAGAACAAGAGAGAGAAGGGGAGGAGGAGGATGGAGGGAGGGGAGGAGGAGGGAGGCATCGAGGGGGGAGGGAGTGGAGGAGGAGGGAGGCATCGAGGGGGGAGGGAGGGTATGCGAGACAAGTGTGAAGATAGAGGGGAGAAGGAAGAAGGTAGGAGGGGGTGGTTCACTGGTATCAATTTAGTTGGTATTCTTCTGGGAATATGCTAATATAGTAGTAGCTGGCGTTCCGTCTCTCTCTCTCTCTCTCTCTCTCTATCTCTCTCTCTCTCTCTTTGTGGCCGGTGTACCTTGTTAGGGCTGCGGCCTCTTTTGTGGCGAAGAGAGACAGAGAGGGAGGGAGGGAGGGAGGGAGAGGGGAAAAATAGACAAATAAATAAATATAGGCTCGGGAGAAGCGGAGAGAGTGAGAGCGAGAGGGCTCGTACTGCAGCACCTCGACGGGGACGTTCAGCTGCTCGCCGCACGCCTGTCTCACCTCTCCCCCCCGTCTGACGACTGACGCGTTTGATTCCCAGCATTCATACATCAATGAACCACGCGCACTGACACCTCATCCTGCCGGCTGCTTTGGCTACGAAGGCCTTGTTTTGCATATCGCAAGATACCCACACCTCTCCCCACCCCACTTCCCTCCCTCTCTCTCTTCTGACACCTTCCCCATCTCCATCTTTAAAGAGAAGAAGAGTTAGATTGGTGGAGAGAAGGGGGGAGAGAAGGGTAGAGAAAGGGAGGAGAAGGGAGGAGAGAAGGGAGGAGAGAAGGAGGAGGGAGAAGAAGGGAGGAGGAGGGAGAGAAGGGAGGAGAGAAGGGGGGAGAGAAGGGAGGAGAGAAGGGGGGAGAGAAGGGAGGAGAGAGGGGGAGAGAAGGGAGGAGAGAAGGGAGGAGAGAAGGGGGGATGTAGACTGCTGGTGACAGAGGGACACAGAGGACAAGGGACAGAGAGGGGGGTTCGTTTAACGAGAGAAGACATGCGACTCTTCTTATCCTTAATTAATGCCCCCCTCCCCTCATCATGCGCCCTGCCCCTCCCCTCATCATGCGCCCTGCCCCTCCCCTCATTACGCGCCCTGCCCCTCCCCTCCTGTCCCCATCTTCCCAGGATCTTCACAAACTGCCTTCCCTACTTTACACCTTCACAATCACTTCCAGTCCTCCTCATGCCTGACAAGTGGGGATTCTACTGGCAGATTTCTTGACCTTTCTCTCGGACAAGATAACAAACACACACACACGCACCTACACACACACACACACACACACTGGTGTCATTGAATGTCACATCTTCATTGTGTGGAGTAAACACGATTGTCAAAACTAATTATTATACAGCTAATTAGGGAACTTTACATTAAGCACTTGGTGCTACTTTTACCAAGATATGCTTCTGTGTTCCTTATAGTAATAATGAGTTCTGGTCACATGGTTAGGATCAAGAGGTGTTATATGTTTATGTTTTCTGTTTTTTTAATGTCCTTATTCATTTATTGTTCAATAAATATATATATATATATATATATATATATATATATATAAATAACATCAAAAACATATATGTATATATATATAAAAAAAATGATAATTTAATCTCACATGAAATATGTTTTTTGTTGTTGGTTGTGATTGATTTCAAAGTCTCTAGATCCAAACTAGTAACAGTTGTTTTTTGTTTGTTTGTTATTTGTGAAAAATTAAAATAGAAAACCACAAAACACAATTTGATGTAATCAAAATAGCGATTCATTTTAATTTAGTCTCACAAACCAAACCAAATGCCTACAGACATACAAAAAACAAACAGTACATACATCCATGACAACCGTGTATCGGGAAGCCAATAAAACAGTATCATCAGTTTCTTCTATGGTATTTCATCACAGTTTGACTAAAAACAATAATAGACTAATGAATGTCCTTAATCCTTGTTGTTTCAATATTTACCCCCCCCCCCCCTCCCCGAAAATAAATAAATAAATATTTTTTTTCTTCACCTGAGACTCCTTGGCCTTGTCTTATTTTCTGTGAAGAACATGTAAACACTAATTGACTGTACACTGTACACCCTTGATGCACATTTACACGATGTGATGTTCAGCTCCTCTGGAACAAAAAAAAGAGTGTTAAAGAGAAAAAGACAAAAATATTAACAAAGAATGAGCTGGGAGCCTGCAGTGTGTCTTCCTGCAGTGTGTCTTCATGCAGTGTGTCTTCCTGCAGTGTGTCTTCCTGCAGTGTGTCTTCCTGCAGTGTGTCTTCCTGCAGTGTGTCTTCCTGCAGTGTGTCTTCATGCAGTGTGTCTTCATGCAGTGTGTCTTCCTGCAGTGTGTCTTCATGCAGTGTGTCTTCCTGCAGTGTGTCTTCCTGCAGTGTGTCTTCCTGCAGTGTGTCTTCATGCAGTGTGTCTTCATGCAGTGTGTCTTCATGCAGTGTGTCTTCATGCAGTGTGTCTTCATGCAGTGTGTCTTCATGCAGTGTGTCTTCCTGCAGTGTGTCTTCCTGCAGTGTGTCTTCCTGCAGTGTGTCTTCCTGCAGTGTGTCTTCATGCAGTGTGTCTTCCTGCAGTGTGTCTTCCTGCAGTGTGTCTTCATGCAGTGTGTCTTCCTGCAGTGTGTCTTCATGCAGTGTGTCTTCCTGCAGTGTGTCTTCATGCAGTGTGTCTTCCTGCAGTGTGTCTTCCTGCAGTGTGTCTTCCTGCAGTGTGTCTTCCTGCAGTGTGTCTTCCTGCAGTGTGTCTTCATGCAGTGTGTCTTCCTGTTCTCCGGCCCAGTCGGGACACCAAGCAGCACCGAGCACATCTAACCATCCACAGACACCAAGCAGCACCGAGCACATCTAACCATCCACAGACAACAAGACGCACCGAGCACATCTAACCATCCACAGACAACAAGACGCATCAGTAAGATGAAACGAATAAAAATAAATTAATTGCTCACACTGATTGGAAATCAAAACACCTCATCAAGACGCTAAAACAATAGAAGGGTGTGGATGTTGTGTCAGAAAGGGGGGGAGGTGAGGGGGATTAGTGTGTACGACGAGCATGTTATTGATAACGGTGAAATAAAGGTGTGGACACCAGGGAAGGACTGCAGGAGATGGAGGGTACACGTCAGAAGGGCAAGAACGTAGGTGTATGTCAGGTCACTGTTTAAGTCTCTGTAAAGGTTTCATATGGTTATCTGCCAAAGCTAATGTAATAAATGGATGTTTTCCCCCCATCCTGCTAAGAGAGGGAGAGGGGGGGGAGGGGGACGGGGGAGGGAGGGGAGCGGTAGGTGTGTCAAAGGGGGAGGAAGCAACGGTCTTTTAAGTGACAGATTGGGACGGGTTGGGCAGGGGGCTGTCATATGAACGTGTGTGTTTGCGTGTGAGCGAGAGGACTGTGTGGGGGGGCGAGAGGACTGTGTGGGGGGGAGGGAGTGTGAATGTCACTTTGAACTGCCACATAGTAGCTCACCCTAACTCGTCACTAATGAGAAGGGGGTTTCCATTGTGCCAACCCAGGGGCCAAGGTATGGGGAGGAATCCAACCATCCTGTGCCCACCCCTCCAACCCCCCCCTCTCCATCCCCCCCCCCCCTTCCACGCTCTCCTCCCTCCAGTCTTTCTGGGGTCTGACAAGCTCAGATAAATCAAGCGCCCCTTCCGCCCCCCAGCCCCCTCCGCCCCCCAGCCCCTTCCGCCCCCCAGCCCCCTCCGCCCCCCAGCCCCCTCCGCCCCCCTGTCCCCAGCATCCCTCCTTCCGCCACCTGCGATGGGAGGGGAGTGTTAATTTTCCGCAGGGAGAGGGAGAGCAGGGGGAGAGAGGGAGGAGCGGAGAAGAGGGAGGAAAAGGGGGGAGGAGAGGGGGGGGCGTGGGGAGAAGGGGGGAATGGGGGGGGTTGCGTTTACACACATGCAGGTCCCTGAGTTCGATCAAACTGCTCTGGAGAGAGTGAGAGAGAGTGAGAGATTATGAGAACAGCCTCAAGACCAGTTCAATGCTGTGTTAAAACACACGCTATAATCTCCTGCTTTTTTGTTTGTTTGTATGTGCGTG
>NC_140371.1:21107500-21190000 GCF_054491055.1 Hypomesus nipponensis | reverse complement strand
TCGGCAGAGATGGGATGAAAGGATTGCACGTCTTTGATACCCTTGAATGTAATTATTTACCAATTTGTCTGATCATTAATCTGATTGATTAGATTCCATCAGCCGTCACATTCACACTAGTTTTCAACATCACACGACACCAGCAACTGTGAGTGTGAATGCTGCTGGCTGATTTCACGGGCTTATCTTCCAGTGTTTCCCCACCTCTCACTGCACTCAGCTCGTATGCAGAGTGCTGACTGAAACAAACAACACAAGCCGGAAACAAAACAGATGTTTTTACCCAAATGCATACAGAATTAGCCTGGCTCCATCCTGCTAGGACCTGATGAGTTAGCTCAGTGGCTGATTGCGCTAGCGTTGTTGACTCTCTGGGTCAGTGTGAGGGAGGGAATGAGCTGTTTAAAGCACTCTACTCTCTCCTCTTCCATGATGGCGAGGGATTAGCTGGACCTAAACACTGACGGGATGAACCCGGGGCGGCCATCTTGGATTCCGCTGTTTGTTTTTGTTTTAACCCTCTTAGCGATGGGGTCTCGGCCCACTGTGATCCGCGTTCGGAATGCTAGTTATGAAACCCGTAAAAACATCTTAAGCTCTTTTTTTGTTTGTTTACCGCACAGGTGTGGTGTCGGAATAATGCAAACTAATCGCATATTGCTTTCACTGACGCTATTTCATCAATTATTGTTCATGTGTCGTTCTGTGGATTCTGAAACGGCACACTTTGTTTCTGCACAGTGAGGCGAGTGGAAGCCCACGTTTAACCCGTTGCTTGTGTTTAGTTTTTTTGTGGTTGTGTTAGTATTAATCATAAATCAAATGCAGAATTCAGCACAACCAACATACTTTTTTCTCGTCGTTTTAAAATGGTGCGAGAAAGGAGAGTGCCTTTCAATAATGTGCGAGACGCTCCGTAGGAAACTAACCAGAAGTAACGAACAATAATTTGAAATGATTGAAATACATCTTCCAGACATCAGTGGTGAGAGATGAGGGATGGTCATCCTAGTAAGAACATTCCGGTGAATCCATGGCATCAGACGAGAGATTCCAAATAACCTAGGTTTTATGGATTAAGTGTTTGCAGCCTGTATCAGGAGTAATTAGCAAATAAGGATGACATTTGAAACCACTGGTAAAAAGACTGAGATCTGCTTAAAAAGCTTCTCTAGTCTCACTCTTAAACTACTGGTTTCTTCCATTTCCATATCATTTATCGTTTATTGTTTACTTTTTAATTAATCGCGCTGGTTCATTCTAAACGTGTCAGAATAAATACATTTTTATTGCTGTGATATCAGCCACGATTGTGTTATTAATGTGGTGGAGAATTCAGGCACTGTTTGCAAATAATATCCTCAAATTGAATCATTGTTGCATGAATATATGCAAAATATTCATTTCAGGCGTCGTGAGGGTTGAGTGCTTTTAAATTGGAGAGATCATTCATGGCTTCACCTTTTCAGGCAAGATAAAGTCGTGTGCAGGAACATTTCAGTGTCAGGGGAGAGTGGAAGGAGGGAGGAGGAAGAGGACAGGACACAGAGGAGGGGACAGAAAGAAGACAGGAGAGAAGAGAGAGACAAACAAAGAGAGGAAAGCAGAGAGAGGTGAGGACGCTCTCTTTCAGGAGAGTTAATCACCACTCTGTTTGTGCGCTCGGCTCATATGATCAGTTGGCATTCAGATGGCAGACACACTAATCTTGTTCACTGAGCCTTGCTCAGTGCTCGTGGTTCTGGGGCCACACATCAGGGAGAAGAATGAAGCTGCCAGCATCCAACCTCCCTGCTCACCCTGCACAGTCATGTCTGTTTGTGGGTAAACAGGAGTATGTGACCTGGTATGCCATGTACATATGATCACAAATGATTCATCGCAAAATCAGCATAACTCATTTCACTGTGTTTTACGGTGTCTGCACTGAACACTACCGTCCCTTTAGCATCAAGGTGGAACATCACACAAAAAGCTCCTCTACACTGTATTTGACCGGTGCATATTTACACTGGGTTTAACGCATCTGTTCTCTGCAGCTGGGTCCTATGCAGACGGCATCGTGTCGCCAGCGACCGTGCAAGCGATAGCATCATATGACTTTAATCAGCCTCCATGAGTCTCCCTGCTCCCTGGTGAAACATGCTTCCTGTGTGTGTGTGTGTGTGTGCAGTATTCACCTCCTGTCCTCCATACCAACCCTTCCTACAGAAGCCATTTTTGAACTACCCATCAGATAAGACATCCATCAGACCACTCCTCCCAGGGATTAGCATATTAAGAGAGCCCCTCCCACATGGGTGTTATTGCAAAGTTTCACTGTCCCGTATCTGAGGGAAAGTAATATCCAACGCAAATATTATTCTTTTTCGTCGTTGAGTATTCATGCACCCCCCCCCCAGATTAACAAGTATAAGCACTGTATAATGGCTGGTAGAATCAAATTCCTAGGATATGACTTTCAATGCAATACACCCAATATTTTATGGTAATACAATAAAAATGCAAAGTTGAAAATTGCAAAGTCTTATTTTGATGTTGAAGGTATGCTGAAGAGTACTGGGTCACACTCGCACACATGCCCTTACCGAGGGAGAGGCTGTTGCTAAGGAACGGGTGAATGGAATGGACCATTGCCAATGATGAATTAACTGGGGAAGGTGGGTGACAGTAATCTTTGTCACTAGATGCACTAGCTGTCTAAGTCCTGTCATTTTATGCATCTCATGCAAAACAGATGTACCCAGATACTAAGGGGGGGGGGGGGAGTCAAATTCACCAGGAGAGAGGGGGAAAATCATTATAGCCTGCAAGAGGTTGGAAGGCTGTCACAAAGAATTTCATTATTTTTCATCCTATAACGAGGAGGAGGATTGTGCATATTGTAATCTTCCACAGGACTCTAAATAATTTGGGAAGTTTGAGGGGGAGAAGTTTGCTTCCTGTCAGAGCGCGCTCGTTATGACGGCTTCAGGCCAGAGGTGCTCAATCACCCTGGTGAGAGGAACGCTTAGAAACATACCCCTCCTCCTCCTGCTCCCTCCCTCCCTTCTGTTCCTCCTCCTGCTCCCCTCCTCCTGCTCCCTCCCTCCCTCCCTCACCTACTCTCTTTCTCTGTACACCTCTCCCCTTCTGTTACTTCACCCTCCCTCCCTGCTCCTCCTCCTCTATCATCTTCCAGCTCCCTCCCCTCCTCTGCTCTCCCTCTCCTCTCCTTATCTATCTCTCCTGTTCTCCAATCCCATCCCTTCCTCTTTACAAACTCCTTCTCCTACTTCCTCTCCATGAAAGTAGATGTTTTTACCCGTGTACATATTTCTATTGTTTGATGACTTAATCCTCTACAGAAACACATGATATAACTCTGACTCCGACATTTATAGATTTACACGAAAGACACCAGGGGAGTAAGATCAGATCACCCACAGGATCCGGAATCTTAAAAAGTCTCCTCACTATGAATAAGCATTTTTTCATTTGCTTTCTGTTACAAAGCTGAAACAGATAGAGAGAGATAGAGAGAGAGACAAAGAGGGAGGGGGAGAGGGAGGGAGACTGACAGGCAAAGAAAGAGAGGGAGGGAGAGAAAGGGGCAGAGAGGGAGAGGCAGAGAGACAGAGAGGCAGGGGCGAGAAGTGGAGAGAGGATGAGGGAGAGGGGGAGGGAGAGAGGGAGAGGGAGAAGGGGGGAGAGAGGGAGGCAGAGCAGAGGGAGAGGGAGAGAGGGAGAGGGGGATTGAGACGGCAGAGAAACAGAGATGTAAGTGGACTCTGTGGAGACTCTGGCCCGTTGCCTTGATTTCCATTCATTGTAAAGATTGATGAGATGGCGGCTGGGCCGAGAGGAGGCCGCAGGATTTTGGGGGGTATTATTCAAAACAGGGCTTATTTTGGGAGGCCATTATGCATGCACACCTGATCAGCGTCACCAAGCCTCCCCGCGCTGCATGATGGACCGGACCAATTTACCTCTTTCACCTGCCTTGCATAAAGGCACAGACACACACAGACAGACACACACACGTACACATACACAGACAGACACATATACACACAGGACTCTCTGTTCTATCTGTCATATGTACATTGACACATATAGAACAGTATACACACACCCACTGATGCACACGCACCTACATGCACACCAACTCTTACATCCACTAAGCACTCAGACAAACACACACACACAGACACACACATACACAAGGCTCTCACACACAGTGGCCTAGCTGTGTCAGTACTGACTTCATTAGGCGAGAGTTACACACACACACACACACACACACACACACATGGACAAGAGGACTTGGCAGAGCACTGTTCTCAGGGAATTGGGCCAAAGGAACATTAAGATTTAACAAAGAGGAAGTGATGCGTTTGTCCCTCCCATGCTCCTGTGAACGTCCAGAGGTCTCTCCTTGTCCTCACTCCATGGTTGTTAACCTGGAACGGGGGTGCTTGTGAGAGTCTGTGCTCTCCTGTGTGTGTGTGTGTGTGTGTGTGTGTGTGTGTGTGTGTGTGTGTGAAGTGCCAGGCATATCGCTGTGTGTCCCTTCAGCCATGACAAATGTGACATGGTCACAGAGGAATAGTGTCTGCAGCCGAACACCAGGTCCTGTCTGTGTAATATGAGCTCCAGGCTCCCCAGCCTCCATCCTGCTGCAGCGGGGAGAGAGAGGCCTTCATCCCCCTCACCTCATCACTCCAGGTCTGGGGTCAGAACAGCTCTGTTACCAGTACAGCAGCACCAGTGATGGCCAGCCATATTGAAGTCTGGCTGGCTGATTCAGCGTGAACGATGTGATCCAGTTGCCTTTATTAGTTATTGCTAACTGTCGTTTCACACGAGTGTTGATGAGTTGGTGACTTAGCTGAAAAGCTCTGTCGTACTGGAGTTTCATCTGCCTCTTTCAGGCAGAACTGTAGACTCTTACGCAATTCACTCCGTTCTCAGCCAACTGAGGCCAACCTGCCTGCTCTCTCATGTTGACTGTCTGTCCACACCGGCCTAGCGACTGAGGTTTATTTTTACAGCCGAGCTCTCAGTTTCTGTTAGTCAGTCGACACAACTAGAGGTCACAGCGAGAGGGCTGCAGTAGAACAGCAACAGTCTCAACAGTCACCTCGGACGGTCAGTGATTCGGTAAGGATACGGAAGCTTCCAGCAACTATAAGGAGGCGAAACGGTCCAAGGGAGACGAGGAGCGAGAAAGAGGTCAGGGAGGGAGGGGGGGAGGGAGGGAGGGGGGAGGGAGGGAGGGGGGAGGGAGGGAGGGGGGGAGGCAGGGAGATTTGAATGACGGTCAGAGGGAAGGAGAGGACAGAGAGGAGGAGATGAAAATGGAAAGCAGGGAAATGGCTGTGGAGAAGGATGGATGGATAGAGGAGACAGAGGGAGGGAGAGAGGATGAGAGAGGTGAACGTGGTGAGAAAAAGGAGAGGGAGAGCCAGAGAGAGTGAGAGGAGAGAGAGAGACCCTGTGGACTCTCCTCCAGATATTTACGGCATGCGACTCCATCTCAGGCCAGGCAGCTGGGGAGAGCAGGTGGACCGAACAGGTCAGCTCATTAACACACTCAGTCATGCACACACACACACACACACTCACACACGCTCACACACACACATATGGAGGGCACATTTAGGACACAGGCATGTGGTACATGCTCTCACATAGGGCACACACATTCACTCATAGGACAAATTCACTTAGAGGACTGAACACTTCACACACACACACACACACATCACACACATGCTGGTGTTTGTCTCTCCATGGCTGGACTGTACACACACAGATCCACAGATATCACCATATGCTCTCCAGGATGACAGGCCCTTGTCCTGTAACCCTCTGTGTGACATCGTTCTGCTTAGAGAAAGGCCGAGAGGGTTGGTGTGTGTGTGTGCGTGTGCGCGCCCTTCTGACTCAGTGGACACACAACTTGCTGCAGGACACACATTAATCACACCTCTCACCCAGACCAAGCCCTCTGTCCTAGCTTATCAGAGAGGGGGAGAGAGAGAGGAAGGGAGAGAGAGAGAGAGGAAGGGAGGGAGGGAGGGAGGAAGAGGAACAGAGGAAGTGAGGGACGGAAGTTAGGGGGGAAATAAGGATAGAAAAAAAGAGAAACAAAGGAAGGAAGGAATAAATTAATTAATTAATGAGGGAGCCAAATAGGAAATGTAGAGGAAAAGTAAACTGAGTGAACCTAGAAGAGGAGAGACAGAGAGAGAGAGAGAGAGAGAGAGAGAGAGAGAGACGGAGAGAGAGAGGGGGAGAAAGAGAGAGGGGGAGAGAGAGAGACAGAGAGAGAGAGAGGGAGAGAGACAGAGAGAGACAGAGAGAGAGAGAGAGAGAGAGAGAGAGGGGGGGGAGAGAGAGAGAGAGGGGGAGAGAGAGAGAGAGACAGAGGCAGAGAGAGAGGTGAGGAAGCTCTCTGCAGGTACTGGAAGCAGGCCAGAGGGTGACTGTATCAGCCTGCTGGGGTGTCGCTGCTTGCTAATTGGTGGCAGTTTTAGGTGCAAACAGGGTGACGGTGTGGCTGTAATGGCCCCCACCGGTTGTGTCGGAGGTAGAGATGGAAAAGGGGGAGAAGGGCTGGCAGGGTGAGAGACCTGTGTCAGAGGGAGGAGGTGGAGGAGTGAGAGAGGGAGGAGGTGAAGGAGTGAGAGAGAGAGGGAGGAGGAGGTGGAGGAGTGAGAGAGGGAGGGAGGAGGTGGAGGAGGAGGGAGACAGGGAGGAGGGAGAGGAGGGCTGGCAGGGTGTGAGGCCTCCGCTCACTTCTCTCAGTCGCCTCTGGAATTAACAGTGAAGGAGGTGACACACTCCTTCAGAGAGGTGCTGCAGTCCAGACACACACAAGTGGCTGTTTGTGCCTAATGTGCTTCCACACACAAAAACACACACGCATACACACACACCGGCTCACATCTTGAGCGTGAACCTGAGGAGTTAAAATTAAAGGAGAGAAAAGCACCTCCTCCATCCATAACTCCTGTTGATTAACCAGTCACACTTGCTGAGCACACACACCCCTCTGAGACAGTGTCTGTCAATGCTCACGTGTGTGTGTGTGTGTGTGTGTGTGTGTGTCCAGCTGTGTGTGTCTAACACCACCATGTCCTGTAACTGTGTGTGTCAGAATGCCACATGTACAAATTGAGGGTGGCTGTTTCTTTGGGTGTGTGTGTTTCTGACTGTGTGTGTAGTGTGTGTGTGTGTGCGTGTTTCTGTGTGTGTGTGTTTCTCTCTCCCAGAGCGCTGGTCCCTGGTCCTGCGTCAGTGACAGGCCAGATTCCCCTCATGCCTGTCTCCCCCTCCTGCCTGTCTCCCCCTCCTGCCTGTCTCCCCCTCCTGCCTGTCTCCCCCTCCTGCCTGTCTCACCCTCCTGCCTGTCTCCCCCTCCTGCCTGTCTCCCCCTCCTGCCTGTGTCCCCCTCCTGCCTGTCTCCCCCTCCTGCCTGTCTCCCCCTCCTGCCTGTCTCCCCCTCCTGCCTGTCTCACCCTCCTGCCTGTCTCCCCCTCCTGCCTGTCTCCCCCTCCTGCCTGTCTCACCCTCCTGCCTGTCTCCCCCTCCTGCCTGTCTCCCCCTCCTGCCTGTCTCACCCTCCTGCCTGTCTCCCCCTCCTGCCTGTCTCACCCTCCTGCCTGTCTCCCCCTCCTGCCTGTCTCACCCTCTGACCGCTCGCCCAACAGGCCAAGAGCGCAGGGCGAGAGGAGACTTGACACGAGGTGACATGCTGCAGTAGCCTACCAGGCCTCCCCCTCTGCTCACACACACAGACACACACACACACAGACACACACACACAGACACACACACAGCTCAGAGGACAGGCTTGAAGTAAAGACTGATGGACGTGTGAGTGTATGTGGGGTGTGTGTGTTAGTGTGGGTGGAGGGGGGTGTGTGTGTTAGTGTGGGTGGAGGGGGGTGCAGTTGATTAAAACTGTTGGCGTGTCCCTGCTGGTGTCACCAAAGGCCACATTTGCAGACACATATGCTCACACACACACACACACACACACACAAATATAGATAAATACACACACACACACACACACACACACACAGATGTGTCAGGTGGTCAATTAGCAAGTTAGCACTGACTTCCCCCCTTCCCCAGTACAAGGCTCTGACACATGCTCTCTGTTAACAAAAATAAAGAACATTTGACTACTGTAGCAAGAAGACAGTCTGGACTGACAGGAGACAGCCATGGTATGTAAAGAAAAGAGAAAATATACTATCACTCAAGCTTTCTACAGTACCTCATCACTCACATGCTCCATAGAGTAGATTTTGTTTACTTGGAGAACGTTGACATTTTCATCCTTGAGAGTTGTCCCTGCTTTTACAACTCGGTTTTCTGTTTCTTTCTTCCATGCCTTGTTTTCTCTCTCCCTCTCCCTCTTCCTCTCTCCCTCTCGGCCTGGTCTACCCTTGTAGCCTCGTCACCAGAGACAAGGCCTCGTGCTTCACAGATGCACTATTTCTGTTCCCAAGGACTAAAACCTCTGGAACACAGGAGCGTGTTAGCGTCATGGAGACCCCGTCAGAACCTCCTGCATCTCCTTCTATTATTCAGCAGGCTGGCTTCCTGTGTCACTGATTTCCGCATCTCTTTCACCGCATGTTCCCTGAAACACTACTTTCATCCTGTCCTAATACCTTCATCTCTGTGCTTGTTGGAGAGCTGTAGTACTCTGATCCTTGTTCAACAGAAGAGTGGAGCTCACCAACAGATATGGAAGATAGATTAGTTGTTTTGAGAACACGTGGCCATTGCTTTTGAACTGTGAATCATTTAAGCAATAAGCCCCAAGAGGCTGTGTTTTGCGCTGATTTTAGAACAAGTAAGGGTAGTTGTTAGGCACGACGCGAAGCAGAGTGCCAAAAACCCCTTTACCTGTTCTTAAATCAGCGCAAAACACAACATCTTGGGGCTTATTGCTTTTCTAAAACTGCTACTATAAATATTTGATATGGTTCCATAAAAAAATACACAATTAGAAACTAAATAGTTTAAGAATAAACCGACATTATTCTGCCACTACAAAGTATAGTTCTTACATAAATTGTTGCCACGCAACAGCCAGATGGACACCTTTGCCGTCTTTTTTTATTTTAAATATTCGATGCGCAGTAATATGGAATATTAAATAATGTTATGAGGACAACCTTTAAGGTTATGCTGGATTTTACAACGGCATGGAACACGATATAGCCAATCACAATCAAGGATGGAAACAGACAGTTTTAGAAACTGTAGTAACTGTATTCACGCATTCCAATTCAACAGACCAATCCCGATGTTTGAGATGATTGTGCCTCTGTCAATCAGCGCTGTTAAAGGACCATCTCTGTCTTGTACACTGACCAGTGTGCCTCTGTGAATATCTGATGTGTGATCAGATAGTGAGGGATGGGAGGAGGAGAGACAGGAGAGAGGAGAGATATGGGAGGAGGAGAGACAGGAGAGAGGAGAGATATGGGAGGAGGAGAGACAGGAGAGAGGAGAGATATGGGAGGAGGAGAGACAGGAGAGAGGGATGTTTGGTCCAGGTCTATATTAAGTTGTTCCAGTCTCCCTCCGGCTTAATCAAGCGCTATGATCCAGACTCTGATGCATCGACCTCAGCCAAAGTCCAGCATCAATAAATCCATCCCTCTCTCCCCTCCTCCTCTCCTTTCATCCCTCTCTTTTTTCCTCCCTGTGTCCGCTGGATTTGTCAAATAGAGATGAACAAGCGAGCAGTCTATCATGACAAGGTCGACCAATGTCCAAAGCTCACTGTGGAAGTTGAGCTGAAAGAAAGAAAGACACAGAGAGAGAGAGAGAGAGAGAGAGATGGAGAGAGAGAGATGGAGAGAGAGAGATGGAGAGAGAGAGAGATGGAGAGAGACAGGCAGAGTGGGTGAGGGAACAAATGAAAAAGAAAGAAAGAGATGGAACAACAGGAGCGAGAGACGGAGAGAGAAAGAGAGAGCTTGTAGATCATCAGAGCATGTGGAGTTCAGGACCATGTTCCATGGTCACAGGGGTAAACATCTTTTTTTGTTGTGTACCCCCAGGCTACTTGTCCCGGAGGCTGGGATGAGACACACTCGTATTGACACACACACACAAACACACACACAGTCCCCCACCCCCCAGACACACACACACACACACGGCTGGGACTCATAGAGGAATTGTTTTCATGGAAACTTACACACGCAACCCTGCACAGTCCTTTTACCCGGGTTGGCAGCAGAAGGGCGAAGCTTAGCCAACTTCTGCGAGTGGCAAACACTTAACTTCTGCTCCAGACTGGACTTAATATTCTGGAGGTGTGGCAAAGCTGTTCTTCTGCACGACCAATCCTACCGTCAAGTCAAATTTGCATTAGCAAATGGGAAGGCAGCCTTGTCCTATTTGTTAATCTGATCGTTGTTTACCCAACACTCTTGTAATCCACTTTTAATTAAATACCCGCCCAAATATGTGCAAGCAGCAGTCTGACTTTGTCTCTGCCCACACTGACAGCCGGGAGAGTCGGAGCGAGCGCTCGGACGAAAGACGCTCCACCGCCGCGCTACGCCGCTGCGCTGCAGCCTTCTGCCCTCCTGAGGCTCACTGCACACACACACACACACACACACACACACACACAAGCACACGCACACATATATACATACATAAACATATACAAACAAACATTACTGGGAGAATACACACATGCACATGAATCCCCCTTCCAAAGCACACGGGCACACAAACACGCACGTGTGCACACACACACACACACGCAGGAGCACGAATGCACATGCAGGTCTGGTAGGGTCACTTCTGGAGAGCCTGTTGATCTTATTGTCTAAGAAACAATCTCATTCCACTCCCTTAATGTATTTAGATGTCTTGGGGGGGGGGGGGGGGGGGGGGGGCTCATGGAAGCCACTATGTCATATTCTTCACATACAGACACGCAATGAACACACAAACAGTATGTCCACACAAATTCTAAAACCCACCAATGTCAAATCATCCATATGAACAGATAATGGCACACAAGATCTCTTTTTCTCTCTTTTTTTTTTTATTTTATTTTACTCTATCTGTCTTTCTCTCCTTCACATGCACAAAATTGCTGCAGTACGTCATTCATCTATGCATGGTTAATGTCACCTCCTGATTATGCCAGCAGATACCTAGAATGCAGTTATATCTGCTGGCACAATAAACATTCGAAATAAAATACATTGATGGGAGAAATCTGGCTATATATAATTCCAGCAAACATGATTCTGGCCCATCCTGAACCGTAGCACTCATAATCCACATTTCGGTTGTGTTTCTCCTTGCTCTAGTCAGTCACATTAGCCTCACACTTTTCCTATAGAGGAAAACACTGCGGATACATTGTGTCCACAACAGCATATTAGAGGTGACATCATAGTATCCCTCCCCACGAGACATCTGAATAAGTCCATTCTGAGCGAGGCCAGAGAAGGAGGAGTAATTTTCTATGATAGCATTGGTGGCGAAGCAAAAAAGCATGGTTGCTGGTTGTTGTGAATGCATGAGGGCCAACTCGATTAACTCCAGCCAGCAAGGCTAATTTCCTTTCCATGGTCCGGACGCATTGAACACAGAGACAGGTGATTACGAGTGGTATTCTCTCCCGTGCATATCTAGTGCCGCACAACTAAGTTAATGGAATTAACTACATTGAGATTCCCAACTCGGATAATCTTATGTAGGTTTGTTGAATCTGCTTTTGAATGTGACTTTATCAACGGGCCTTACTTCGTCGTCGTCACGTTACCTCTGCGAATGTAAAATGCAATTACCTTCAATGTCAACGCGTTACCTTGTTGGGACATCGTGGGCATTCTGTCAATAGTAAGTCTGGAAACACTTTATAGGAAGAAGCACCTGGCTATTTTGTGGTGTAGTAAACATACACGTCCGAATTTTCTGAGAGTTTGAGCACACCGGCGCTCTAGAGACCGTCAATCTGACAGTTAGCTATCTGAATCGAACAGTGACGCGTTCTCCCCACACGGCAACATACAACACCTACGACTGACACCATGTTTAGAAGAAGACACACCTGATTACTTATATTCATCACTATTACATTTCCTTCAGCCCACTATGCTCATGAAAGAAGATCAGTCTCCAGCCCTCCTACCGTCACAGTTTCACGAGGAGCAGGGAGCTCTTTCATAGCCGACACCTCATTATATGTCTATTAGGATGGTCGTTGTTTCTTGCTACAGCAGGTGTAGGGTTATATTAAGTTAGGGTTGAGAATAACACACTACCAATATGGCTAGTTTAGCCTCTTGTTTTCTTACAGTGACTGTATGACAAACTTGTGCTTGCGCAACAATAATTGAACTGAGTTCATTCCTGCACGTGTGCGAAATATTTTGCACTTTTCGGGGGGCCAAAACGCTTCTGCTTTCCTCGTATTGTTGTAAAGATTAGGCAGTTATGCTGGGGTTTTGTCGTGAAAAAGTGTCAGTATAGCTTTATCAAGCGCAAGCACATTGTACTCATGCTTTGTTATTTTACCGCATAGCTAACACGTAGGCCTACAGCTTGGTACCAACAGTAATTAGCTCTTTTTGTTTGGTGCCGTAAATCTACTATAGATTTTGACATCATTACATTGCCCCTAATTGAATCTTGAATAGATGTATATGTATATTAATCATTAATAAATAAATACATTTTTTATTATTAATGAACTGGAAAATGTGGTAAGGTAAGACATCAATCATTGAGCTTAAACTGGCACATTAGTGGGTTGCTGATAGGGCACCCTAAAATTACACGTTAAAGAGAGAGCTCTGTGAATTTGTGTACATTTTTCGATAAGCAATTATGAAACCCGTCAATGTAAATTTATGTTTGATTTTTGAACAGAGGGGGGATATGGAGGTGGAGCAAGAGGGAGGGAGATAATGAGAGAGAAAGGAGAGAGAGGGAGAGAGAAAGTAGACTTAAAGAAGAAAGAAGGATATCTAGGTGCGTGAGATAGACAGGGGAGAAAAGAGTTATGAATCAGACTGATTAGGACAACAATTATGAGATAGTTTCCTCCTAACAAGAAAAGACAGAGAAATGAAAGCCTTTGTCCTCTTAATGTAACACAGGTGTCAATCTGCAGGATTTAACACAATAGAGTAAGGCTTCAAGATTAAAGGCCCATTATACTGTTTCTGAAAAGGCGAGAACACAACGAAGTACGTTTGAAATATCAGCGATGGCAGGTCTTTTGACTATATCTCCATAGGAATAACACTAAGAAACAGTTTGAAACGGCACTGCAATTCCTGAATGTGCTCGCATTTGGTAATTTGTCAGTAGATATTGGAAATGTCTACACAGAAGTATAGAAGGAATAACATAAATCTTGGATCTGTAATCACTTTTTAACTGTTTTGTTATCAAAATGGATGTTTTTCACTAAAGTCTCAATTTAACATGGGCCGTTAAAAGAGAACAGTCACACAGGAAAAAGGGTGAAGAGAAGCACTTTTCAGTAAGGTCAGTCGTTGTATCTCTCTCTCTCTCCCTGTCTCTCTCTCTCTTTGTTGTCTGCCTGTTTCTCTCTCTGTGTATCTCTCTCTCACTCTCCCCCTCCTCTCTCTCTCTCTCTCTCTCTCTCTCCCTGTCTCTCTCTCTCTTTGTTGTCTGCCTGTTTCTCTCTCGGTGTATATCTCTCTCACTCTCCCCCTCCTCTCTCTCTCTCTCTCTCCCTGTCTCTCTCTCTCTTTGTTGTCTGCCTGTTTCTCTCTCTGTGTATCTCTCTCTCACTCTCCCCCCTCCTCTCTCTCTCTCCCTCGCTCTCTTTCTGCCTCTCTCCCTCTCTCTGTGTGTTTCTCTGTGTGTCCCGCCCACATGCAGTGTGTGTCTATGTGGAGATGCTCTCTGACTGTGTGGTCATGTAGGGGGACTGGTGTTTATAACTGCTGTCCAGGGTCATTACATTAGGACAGGACTGGACATCATGACCCACAGCATCAGCCAGACAACTGGACCAACCTGTGTGTGTGTATCTGTGTGTCTGTGTGTCTGTGTGTGTCTGTGTGTGTGTCTGTGTGTGTGTGTGTGTCTGTGTGTGTGTCTGTGTGTCGGTGTGTGTCTGTGTGTGTCGGTGTGTGTGTCTGTGTGTGTCGGTGTGTGTGTCGGTGTGTGTCGGTGTGTGTGTCTGTGTGTGTCGGTGTGTGTCGGTGTGTGTGTCTGTGTGTGTGTGTGTGTCTGTGTGTGTCGGTGTGTGTGTCTGTGTGTGTGTCTGTGTGTGTCGGTGTGTGTGTCTGTGTGTAGCCTATTGGCAGGATGTGCAGTGTAATCTAATAAAGGTGTTACTGGGCCGAGCATGACCCTGCTAGCTGTGCTGCTCTGGTCGCCAACCTCTGCTTAACAGAGGGCTTCCTGTGTGCGCACACACACACACACACACGCACACACACACATGCAGACACAGCAGCTGACAAGCATGCTATTAACAGCAGCAAACATGAGCCAACAGAGCACACTTTGAAGCCAACTTCCAGACCAAGGGTAGGCCAACACACAGTAACACAGGAACACACAGACACACCTGTTGGTAAGGGCAGCACACGCACACTCTGAGGCTGCATCGACGACACAGAACAAGACGAGAGACACACAGACCTGGGTCAGCCTGATCCACTTCCAAGTTCATCATGGATTGCTTTTAAAATTGACCTGATTCCCATCTCTCTCTCTCTTTCTCTCTCTCTTTCTTTCTCTCTCTCTATCTCTCTCTCTCTCTCTCTCTCTCTCTCTCTCTCTCCCTTCCTTGGTACTTTGTTCAATTGCCCTACATGGCAACTCTCTGCAATGGGGCCATCTGATTTTATCACATTACTTCTCTTATTTAAAATCCAAACCAGGAGATAATTTAAAAATATCTAGGACAACTAATCATGATTTTTTTTCTTTTAAGTGTCCATTTCTTTTGATGTTATTTTTTTTCTGTGGAGTGAGAAAGTTAAGACACACTTATGGCAGGACTCTGCTCAGTTTTTCCTAATGAGTATGGATTATCTCTTTCTGTGTGTGTGTGTGTGTGTGTGTTTGGTGTGTGTGTGTGTGTGTGTGGTCTCCAGGGGTGTGATAGGGGGACACAGCTGCTGTATCTACTATAGAGACACAGCATAACCTGGGGTCTAGTTGAGTTGCCTAGACACACACACACACACACACATTCACACATACATGCACACACGCACCAAACATGCACATACACACATATATGCATGCACACAGGTACACACACAGCTTACAAAGCAGCCACAATACACAGTGTCCTCAGGGATGGAGCTCACTGGCCTTAAATTACATTTCCCAACATGACAGAAACAGAAGTTATGTGGAATTATTGTTTCACTTTGAATTTACTCTGGGTGTAAAAGTGCCTGAAGCTGCCTTTTGCCAGCACATATTAGAAGCTCTGTCCATTGAACGCACACACACACATTTACACACCATGAAATACACATACTACAATAGGCACTAGCATATGACGGTGGTCTTATCGGTGGGTTGTGTGTCTCAGAAAGAAGACATGCCTGCTTTGATCCACTTTCATTAACTGAGGTAACAAACATGTATGGATCCTCAATAGTAGTAAAACCTTGCAGATCATATCTTATTAGAATCACTGCTTATTCATTTCTTCCTTTCCTTTCTTAGCTGATTATCACCTTTGGGATATTAATGTGTGTCTCCAACGTATTTCACAAAGCCACCTGCACCAACCCTCTCCATTGCTAAAGTGTGTGTGTGTGTGTGTCCGAGTTTGTGATTATGAAAACATTCTTAAGCGAGCAATGGAGTCATGCCATATCCTTGTGGTACGCTCTGATGCCAATGCTAATGTGAGTGGATCACGTCTAATGTTTCTCTCGCACATGCACGCGCACCAACACACACACACACATCATGGTTGGGAGGGATTACTGTAAATGTGGCGTGGTGGTCTTGGCGCGGCATCACCCCCAGACTGGCATCACGTCTGGGCTGGTCAGGCGTGGGCGTGCCGGGTTCATTTCCATACGTGGCAGCCTCTCTCTCTCTCTCTCCCTCCTTCTCTGTCTCTGTCTGTCTGTCTGTCTCTCTCTGTCTCTCTTTCTTTCCCTCCCTCCCTCCCTCCCTCCCTCCCTCCCTCCCTCCCTCCCTCCCTCCCTCCCTCCCTCCCTCCCTCCCTCCCTCCCTCCCTCCCTCCCTCCCTCCCTCCCTCCCTCCCTCCCTCCCTCCCTCCCTCTCTCTCTCCCTCCTTTCCACCTCCTCGGTCTCTTTTCCTTTAGTCCTTCTCTCCATCACTCATCATCACTGCTCATGATGGTGTTGTCTTTCTGTCTCTTATGCCTCTTTTTTTCCACATATCCCGCACTTCTCCACTACATAATACCTCTCTCTCCCTCTCTCTCTCTCCCTCTCTCTCCCTCTCTCCCTCTCTCTCTCTCTCTCTCTCTCTCTCTCTCTCTCTCTCTCTCTCTCTCTCTCTCTCTCTCTCTCTCTCTCTCTCTCTCTCCACCAGGCAGAGCGTTGGGGTGGTGCCAGCCAACTGGTGCTGAAAGTCTTGGCATCGTTGCCCCCTCAGAGCAGAGGGGGGCAGAAAGGACTCTGGCTAAACTGGCACAGACATCACAGAGACGGGTAGCGCCCTCGATGCCCAGCACATATTCCCTAATAACTTATTCATCTGAGAGGGAGTCTGGCCGTCTTCGTCTCAGCCAAGCCCTGTCCTGGTCGGGCCCTGCTGTGCTGTCTCCTAGTGAGTCCGCAGAGGAACAGAAAAACTCAATCCAGCCAAGGGTTGACCTACGGGTTTCTCTCTAACCCAGAGAACGATCATAAGAATGAAATATGGATTTAAGTGTTTAAAAGTGGGGGTTTTCTTTCTAAGGAGTGTGATTCTTATAGTGCAGTGTTTTCACCCCACCTCCTTTCCAAAGTTAACCAAAACCAGTATCCACTGTTCTGTGTATCTGAACGTTCAGAACGTGACCCCCCCTCAGAGAGAGCCGTGGTTCTGTGGGCCTCGTGGTTCTCCAGTCCCACAGCTCTCTCTCGTTACGTAAAGAAGCCAAACGTCCTCCTTCGTACCTCCAAACCAGCCAAAGCTCTTCCCTTCCCCCATGGTGGTGACATCAGTAGAGTTATCGCAGTTCGGGGGCATGTCATAACAAGCGGAGAGCAGTAGTGCTAACGCGATCTGACGCGACCGTGAGGTTGGTGAGAAGCTACCCTTTACGTTTCTGACCTCGCTTTTGATGCCCTTTGGTGAAAGGTGCATTGCGGGGGAAACTTGAGTCGGCTTTCGCCTCAATGACCATGTCTGTCTGAGCAAGCTACAGAACTGCAACTGAGGACGACGTTGAAGGAATACACAGCTAGCGAAGGTGTCTCTTTCAGGCGTTAAATACCCTTCATGTGTGTATGTCGAGAGGACAAATCTTTAAAAAAGGACATTTCCCTGGTGTTCAGCTGCTCTTTGTTGGTCTGCTTGTTTGTTTGGGTGCCTCTGTGTATGGAGTGAGACAAGCTGAGCATCTGTGGATCTGGGAACGCAAAGTTGTCAAAGAACGGCTGCCATGTTGGAGAAGCTGGCTCACCACCTCGCACACAGGCTTCCCGGAGAGAGGGGGACACAGGGAAACAGAAGTAACAGTGTGTGTGTGTGTGTGTGTGTGTGTGTGTGAGAAACACGCCTGTGCGGGTCTCGATGCATGAGAATGCTTTTGAAGGATATTGTACCACGTTTACTTTCTAATACACTCTCTCCGTATGAGTGTGTGTGTGTGTGTGTGAGTGTGAGTGTGTGTGTGTGTGTGTGTGTGTGAGTGTGAGTGTGTGAGTGTGAGTGTGTGTGTGAGTGTGTGTGTGTGTGAGTGTGAGTGTGTTATGGCGAAAACTGTAAGAACACTCAGAGATGGACCATAGAGAGAGTCTGGGAATGGGAGGGGTGGAGGGTGGAGGGGAGGAGGGGAGGAGAGTGGAAGGGGTGAAGGGGAGGAGGGTGGAGGGGTGGAGGGGAGGAGGGTGGAGGGGAGGAGGGGAGGAGAGTGGAAGGGGTGAAGGGGAGGAGGGTGGAGGGGTGGAGGGGAGGAGGGGAGGAGGGTGGAAGGGGTGAAGGGTGGAGGGGTCGAGGGGAGGAGGGTGGAGGGGAGGAGGGGAGGAGAGTGGAAGGGGTGAAGGGGAGGAGGGTGGAGGGGTGGAGGGGAGGAGGGTGGAGGGGAGGAGGGGAGGAGAGTGGAAGGGGTGAAGGGGAGGAGGGTGGAGGGGTGGAGGGGAGGAGGGGAGGAGGGTGGAAGGGGTGAAGGGTGGAGGGGTCGAGGGGAGGAGGGTGGAGGGGAGGAGGGGAGGAGAGTGGAAGGGGTGAAGGGGAGGAGGGTGGAGGGGTGGAGGGGAGGAGGGTGGAGGGGAGGAGGGGAGGAGAGTGGAAGGGGTGAAGGGGAGGAGGGTGGAGGGGTGGAGGGGAGGAGGGGAGGAGGGTGGAAGGGGTGAAGGGTGGAGGGGTCGAGGGGAGGAGGGTGGAGGGGAGGAGGGGAGGAGAGTGGAAGGGGTGAAGGGGAGGAGGGTGGAGGGGTGGAGGGGAGGAGGGGAGGAGGGTGGAAGGGGTGAAGGGTGGAGGGGTCGAGGGGAGGAGGGTGGAGGGTGGAAGGGGAGGAGAGTGGAAGGGGTGAAGGGGAGGAGGGTGGAAGGGAGGAGGGGTGGAGGGGAGGAGGGTGGAGGGGTCGAGGGGAGGAGGGTGGAGGGTGGAAGGGGAGGAGAGTGGAAGGGGTGAAGGGGAGGAGGGTGGAGGGGTGGAGGGGAGGAGGGTGGAGGGGTGGAGGGGAGGAGAGTGGAGGGGTGGAGGGGAGGAGAGTGGAGGGGTGGAGGGGAGGAGGGTGGAGGGGTGGAGGGTGGAGGGGTGGAGGGTGGAGGGTGGAGGGGTGGAGGGGAGGAGGGTGGAGGGGTGGAGGGTGGAGGGGTGGAGGGTGGAGGGGTGGAGGGGAGGAGGGTGGAGGGGTGGAGGGGAGGAGGGTGGAGGGGTGGAGGGTGGAGGGGTGGAGGGGAGGAGGGTGGAGGGGTGGAGGGGTGAAGGGTGGAGGGGTGGAGGGTGGAGGGGTGGAGGGGAGGAGGGTGGAGGGGTGGAGGGGAGGAGGGTGGAGGGGTGGAGGGGAGGAGGGTGGAGGGGTGGAGGGGAGGAGGGTCGAGGGGTGGAAGGGGAGGAGAGTGGAAGGGGTGAAGGGTGGAGGGGGAGGAGGGTGGAGGGGTGGAAGGGAGGAGGGTGGAGGGGTGGAGGGGAGGAGGGTGGAGGGGTGGAGGGGAGGAGGGTGGAGGGGTGGAGGGGAGGAGGGTGGAGGGGTGGAGGGGAGGAGGGTGGAGGGGTGGAGGGGTGGAGGGTGGAGGGGAGGAGGGGAGGAGAGTGGAAGGGGTGAAGGGGAGGAGGGTGGAGGGGTGGAGGGGAGGAGGGTGGAGGGGAGGAGGGGAGGAGAGTGGAAGGGGTGAAGGGGAGGAGGGTGGAGGGGTGGAGGGGAGGAGGGGAGGAGGGTGGAAGGGGTGAAGGGTGGAGGGGTCGAGGGGAGGAGGGTGGAGGGGAGGAGGGGAGGAGAGTGGAAGGGGTGAAGGGGAGGAGGGTGGAGGGGTGGAGGGGAGGAGGGTGGAGGGGAGGAGGGGAGGAGAGTGGAAGGGGTGAAGGGGAGGAGGGTGGAGGGGTGGAGGGGAGGAGGGGAGGAGGGTGGAAGGGGTGAAGGGTGGAGGGGTCGAGGGGAGGAGGGTGGAGGGGAGGAGGGGAGGAGAGTGGAAGGGGTGAAGGGGAGGAGGGTGGAGGGGTGGAGGGGAGGAGGGGAGGAGGGTGGAAGGGGTGAAGGGTGGAGGGGTCGAGGGGAGGAGGGTGGAGGGTGGAAGGGGAGGAGAGTGGAAGGGGTGAAGGGGAGGAGGGTGGAAGGGAGGAGGGGTGGAGGGGAGGAGGGTGGAGGGGTCGAGGGGAGGAGGGTGGAGGGTGGAAGGGGAGGAGAGTGGAAGGGGTGAAGGGGAGGAGGGTGGAGGGGTGGAGGGGAGGAGGGTGGAGGGGTGGAGGGGAGGAGAGTGGAGGGGTGGAGGGGAGGAGAGTGGAGGGGTGGAGGGGAGGAGGGTGGAGGGGTGGAGGGTGGAGGGGTGGAGGGTGGAGGGTGGAGGGGTGGAGGGGAGGAGGGTGGAGGGGTGGAGGGTGGAGGGGTGGAGGGTGGAGGGGTGGAGGGGAGGAGGGTGGAGGGGTGGAGGGGAGGAGGGTGGAGGGGTGGAGGGTGGAGGGGAGGAGGGTGGAGGGGTGGAGGGGTGAAGGGTGGAGGGGTGGAGGGTGGAGGGGTGGAGGGGAGGAGGGTGGAGGGGTGGAGGGGAGGAGGGTGGAGGGGTGGAGGGGAGGAGGGTGGAGGGGTGGAGGGGAGGAGGGTCGAGGGGTGGAAGGGGAGGAGAGTGGAAGGGGTGAAGGGTGGAGGGGGAGGAGGGTGGAGGGGTGGAAGGGAGGAGGGTGGAGGGGTGGAGGGGAGGAGGGTGGAGGGGTGGAGGGGAGGAGGGTGGAGGGGTGGAGGGGAGGAGGGTGGAGGGGTGGAGGGGAGGAGGGTCGAGGGGTGGAAGGGGAGGAGAGTGGAAGGGGTGAAGGGTGGAGGGGTGGAGGGGGAGGAGGGTGGAGGGGTGGAAGGGAGGAGGGTGGAGGGGTGGAGGGGAGGAGGGTGGAGGGGAGGAGGGTGGAGGGGTGGAGGGGAGGAGGGTGGAGGGGTGGAGGGGAGGAGGGTCGAGGGGTGGAAGGGGAGGAGAGTGGAAGGGGTGAAGGGTGGAGGGGTGGAGGGGGAGGAGGGTGGAGGGGTGGAGGGGAGGAGGGTGGAAGGGGTGAAGGGTGGAGGGGTGGAAGGGGAGGAGGGTGGAGGGGTGGAAGGGGAGGAGAGTGGAAGGGGTGAAGGGTGGAGGGGTGGAAGGGGAGGAGGGTGGAGGGGTGGAAGGGGAGGAGAGTGGAAGGGGTGAAGGGTGGAGGGGTGGAAGGGAGGAGGGGTGGAGGGGAGGAGGGTGGAGGGGTGGAGGGGAGGAGGGTGGAAGGGTGGAGGGGAGGAAGGGAGGAGGGGTGGAGGGGAGGAGGGTGGAGGGGTGGAGGGGAGGAGGGTGGAGGGGAGGAGGGTGGAGGGGAGGAGGGGAGGAGAGTGGAAGGGGTGAAGGGGAGGAGGGTGGAGGGGTGGAGGGGAGGAGGGTGGAGGGGAGGAGGGGAGGAGAGTGGAAGGGGTGAAGGGGAGGAGGGTGGAGGGGTGGAGGGGAGGAGGGGAGGAGGGTGGAAGGGGTGAAGGGTGGAGGGGTCGAGGGGAGGAGGGTGGAGGGGAGGAGGGGAGGAGAGTGGAAGGGGTGAAGGGGAGGAGGGTGGAGGGGTGGAGGGGAGGAGGGTGGAGGGGAGGAGGGGAGGAGAGTGGAAGGGGTGAAGGGGAGGAGGGTGGAGGGGTGGAGGGGAGGAGGGGAGGAGGGTGGAAGGGGTGAAGGGTGGAGGGGTCGAGGGGAGGAGGGTGGAGGGGAGGAGGGGAGGAGAGTGGAAGGGGTGAAGGGGAGGAGGGTGGAGGGGTGGGAGGGGAGGAGGGTGGAGGGGAGGAGGGGAGGAGAGTGGAAGGGGTGAAGGGGAGGAGGGTGGAGGGGTGGAGGGGAGGAGGGGAGGAGGGTGGAAGGGGTGAAGGGTGGAGGGGTCGAGGGGAGGAGGGTGGAGGGGAGGAGGGGAGGAGAGTGGAAGGGGTGAAGGGGAGGAGGGTGGAGGGGTGGAGGGGAGGAGGGTGGAGGGGAGGAGGGGAGGAGAGTGGAAGGGGTGAAGGGGAGGAGGGTGGAGGGGTGGAGGGGAGGAGGGGAGGAGGGTGGAAGGGGTGAAGGGTGGAGGGGTCGAGGGGAGGAGGGTGGAGGGGAGGAGGGGAGGAGAGTGGAAGGGGTGAAGGGGAGGAGGGTGGAGGGGTGGAGGGGAGGAGGGGAGGAGGGTGGAAGGGGTGAAGGGTGGAGGGGTCGAGGGGAGGAGGGTGGAGGGTGGAAGGGGAGGAGAGTGGAAGGGGTGAAGGGGAGGAGGGTGGAAGGGAGGAGGGGTGGAGGGGAGGAGGGTGGAGGGGTCGAGGGGAGGAGGGTGGAGGGTGGAAGGGGAGGAGAGTGGAAGGGGTGAAGGGGAGGAGGGTGGAGGGGTGGAGGGGAGGAGGGTGGAGGGGTGGAGGGGAGGAGAGTGGAGGGGTGGAGGGGAGGAGAGTGGAGGGGTGGAGGGGAGGAGGGTGGAGGGGTGGAGGGTGGAGGGGTGGAGGGTGGAGGGTGGAGGGGTGGAGGGGAGGAGGGTGGAGGGGTGGAGGGTGGAGGGGTGGAGGGTGGAGGGGTGGAGGGGAGGAGGGTGGAGGGGTGGAGGGGAGGAGGGTGGAGGGGTGGAGGGTGGAGGGGTGGAGGGGAGGAGGGTGGAGGGGTGGAGGGGTGAAGGGTGGAGGGGTGGAGGGTGGAGGGGTGGAGGGGAGGAGGGTGGAGGGGTGGAGGGGAGGAGGGTGGAGGGGTGGAGGGGAGGAGGGTGGAGGGGTGGAGGGGAGGAGGGTCGAGGGGTGGAAGGGGAGGAGAGTGGAAGGGGTGAAGGGTGGAGGGGGAGGAGGGTGGAGGGGTGGAAGGGAGGAGGGTGGAGGGGTGGAGGGGAGGAGGGTGGAGGGGTGGAGGGGAGGAGGGTGGAGGGGTGGAGGGGAGGAGGGTGGAGGGGTGGAGGGGAGGAGGGTGGAGGGGTGGAGGGGTGGAGGGTGGAGGGGAGGAGGGGAGGAGAGTGGAAGGGGTGAAGGGGAGGAGGGTGGAGGGGTGGAGGGGAGGAGGGTGGAGGGGAGGAGGGGAGGAGAGTGGAAGGGGTGAAGGGGAGGAGGGTGGAGGGGTGGAGGGGAGGAGGGGAGGAGGGTGGAAGGGGTGAAGGGTGGAGGGGTCGAGGGGAGGAGGGTGGAGGGGAGGAGGGGAGGAGAGTGGAAGGGGTGAAGGGGAGGAGGGTGGAGGGGTGGAGGGGAGGAGGGTGGAGGGGAGGAGGGGAGGAGAGTGGAAGGGGTGAAGGGGAGGAGGGTGGAGGGGTGGAGGGGAGGAGGGGAGGAGGGTGGAAGGGGTGAAGGGTGGAGGGGTCGAGGGGAGGAGGGTGGAGGGGAGGAGGGGAGGAGAGTGGAAGGGGTGAAGGGGAGGAGGGTGGAGGGGTGGAGGGGAGGAGGGGAGGAGGGTGGAAGGGGTGAAGGGTGGAGGGGTCGAGGGGAGGAGGGTGGAGGGTGGAAGGGGAGGAGAGTGGAAGGGGTGAAGGGGAGGAGGGTGGAAGGGAGGAGGGGTGGAGGGGAGGAGGGTGGAGGGGTCGAGGGGAGGAGGGTGGAGGGTGGAAGGGGAGGAGAGTGGAAGGGGTGAAGGGGAGGAGGGTGGAGGGGTGGAGGGGAGGAGGGTGGAGGGGTGGAGGGGAGGAGAGTGGAGGGGTGGAGGGGAGGAGAGTGGAGGGGTGGAGGGGAGGAGGGTGGAGGGGTGGAGGGTGGAGGGGTGGAGGGTGGAGGGTGGAGGGGTGGAGGGGAGGAGGGTGGAGGGGTGGAGGGTGGAGGGGTGGAGGGTGGAGGGGTGGAGGGGAGGAGGGTGGAGGGGTGGAGGGGAGGAGGGTGGAGGGGTGGAGGGTGGAGGGGAGGAGGGTGGAGGGGTGGAGGGGTGAAGGGTGGAGGGGTGGAGGGTGGAGGGGTGGAGGGGAGGAGGGTGGAGGGGTGGAGGGGAGGAGGGTGGAGGGGTGGAGGGGAGGAGGGTGGAGGGGTGGAGGGGAGGAGGGTCGAGGGGTGGAAGGGGAGGAGAGTGGAAGGGGTGAAGGGTGGAGGGGGAGGAGGGTGGAGGGGTGGAAGGGAGGAGGGTGGAGGGGTGGAGGGGAGGAGGGTGGAGGGGTGGAGGGGAGGAGGGTGGAGGGGTGGAGGGGAGGAGGGTGGAGGGGTGGAGGGGAGGAGGGTCGAGGGGTGGAAGGGGAGGAGAGTGGAAGGGGTGAAGGGTGGAGGGGTGGAGGGGGAGGAGGGTGGAGGGGTGGAAGGGAGGAGGGTGGAGGGGTGGAGGGGAGGAGGGTGGAGGGGAGGAGGGTGGAGGGGTGGAGGGGAGGAGGGTGGAGGGGTGGAGGGGAGGAGGGTCGAGGGGTGGAAGGGGAGGAGAGTGGAAGGGGTGAAGGGTGGAGGGGTGGAGGGGGAGGAGGGTGGAGGGGTGGAGGGGAGGAGGGTGGAAGGGGTGAAGGGTGGAGGGGTGGAAGGGGAGGAGGGTGGAGGGGTGGAAGGGGAGGAGAGTGGAAGGGGTGAAGGGTGGAGGGGTGGAAGGGGAGGAGGGTGGAGGGGTGGAAGGGGAGGAGAGTGGAAGGGGTGAAGGGTGGAGGGGTGGAAGGGAGGAGGGGTGGAGGGGAGGAGGGTGGAGGGGTGGAGGGGAGGAGGGTGGAAGGGTGGGAGGGGAGGAAGGGAGGAGGGGTGGAGGGGAGGAGGGTGGAGGGGTGGAGGGGAGGAGGGTGGAGGGGAGGAGGGTGGAGGGGAGGAGGGGAGGAGAGTGGAAGGGGTGAAGGGGAGGAGGGTGGAGGGGTGGAGGGGAGGAGGGTGGAGGGGAGGAGGGGAGGAGAGTGGAAGGGGTGAAGGGGAGGAGGGTGGAGGGGTGGAGGGGAGGAGGGGAGGAGGGTGGAAGGGGTGAAGGGTGGAGGGGTCGAGGGGAGGAGGGTGGAGGGGAGGAGGGGAGGAGAGTGGAAGGGGTGAAGGGGAGGAGGGTGGAGGGGTGGGAGGGGAGGAGGGTGGAGGGGAGGAGGGGAGGAGAGTGGAAGGGGTGAAGGGGAGGAGGGTGGAGGGATGGAGGGGAGGAGGGGAGGAGGGTGGAAGGGGTGAAGGGTGGAGGGGTCGAGGGGAGGAGGGTGGAGGGGAGGAGGGGAGGAGAGTGGAAGGGGTGAAGGGGAGGAGGGTGGAGGGGTGGAGGGGAGGAGGGTGGAGGGGAGGAGGGGAGGAGAGTGGGAAGGGGTGAAGGGGAGGAGGGTGGAGGGGTGGAGGGGAGGAGGGGAGGAGGGTGGAAGGGGTGAAGGGTGGAGGGGTCGAGGGGAGGAGGGTGGAGGGGAGGAGGGGAGGAGAGTGGAAGGGGTGAAGGGGAGGAGGGTGGAGGGGTGGAGGGGAGGAGGGGAGGAGGGTGGAAGGGGTGAAGGGTGGAGGGGTCGAGGGGAGGAGGGTGGAGGGTGGAAGGGGAGGAGAGTGGAAGGGGTGAAGGGGAGGAGGGTGGAAGGGAGGAGGGGTGGAGGGGAGGAGGGTGGAGGGGTCGAGGGGAGGAGGGTGGAGGGTGGAAGGGGAGGAGAGTGGAAGGGGTGAAGGGGAGGAGGGTGGAGGGGTGGAGGGGAGGAGGGTGGAGGGGTGGAGGGGAGGAGAGTGGAGGGGTGGAGGGGAGGAGAGTGGAGGGGTGGAGGGGAGGAGGGTGGAGGGGTGGAGGGTGGAGGGGTGGAGGGTGGAGGGTGGAGGGGTGGAGGGGAGGAGGGTGGAGGGGTGGAGGGTGGAGGGGTGGAGGGTGGAGGGGTGGAGGGGAGGAGGGTGGAGGGGTGGAGGGGAGGAGGGTGGAGGGGTGGAGGGTGGAGGGGTGGAGGGGAGGAGGGTGGAGGGGTGGAGGGGTGAAGGGTGGAGGGGTGGAGGGTGGAGGGGTGGAGGGGAGGAGGGTGGAGGGGTGGAGGGGAGGAGGGTGGAGGGGTGGAGGGGAGGAGGGTGGAGGGGTGGAGGGGAGGAGGGTCGAGGGGTGGAAGGGGAGGAGAGTGGAAGGGGTGAAGGGTGGAGGGGGAGGAGGGTGGAGGGGTGGAAGGGAGGAGGGTGGAGGGGTGGAGGGGAGGAGGGTGGAGGGGTGGAGGGGAGGAGGGTGGAGGGGTGGAGGGGAGGAGGGTGGAGGGGTGGAGGGGTGGAGGGTGGAGGGGAGGAGGGGAGGAGAGTGGAAGGGGTGAAGGGGAGGAGGGTGGAGGGGTGGAGGGGAGGAGGGTGGAGGGGAGGAGGGGAGGAGAGTGGAAGGGGTGAAGGGGAGGAGGGTGGAGGGGTGGAGGGGAGGAGGGGAGGAGGGTGGAAGGGGTGAAGGGTGGAGGGGTCGAGGGGAGGAGGGTGGAGGGGAGGAGGGGAGGAGAGTGGAAGGGGTGAAGGGGAGGAGGGTGGAGGGGTGGAGGGGAGGAGGGTGGAGGGGAGGAGGGGAGGAGAGTGGAAGGGGTGAAGGGGAGGAGGGTGGAGGGGTGGAGGGGAGGAGGGGAGGAGGGTGGAAGGGGTGAAGGGTGGAGGGGTCGAGGGGAGGAGGGTGGAGGGGAGGAGGGGAGGAGAGTGGAAGGGGTGAAGGGGAGGAGGGTGGAGGGGTGGAGGGGAGGAGGGGAGGAGGGTGGAAGGGGTGAAGGGTGGAGGGGTCGAGGGGAGGAGGGTGGAGGGTGGAAGGGGAGGAGAGTGGAAGGGGTGAAGGGGAGGAGGGTGGAAGGGAGGAGGGGTGGAGGGGAGGAGGGTGGAGGGGTCGAGGGGAGGAGGGTGGAGGGTGGAAGGGGAGGAGAGTGGAAGGGGTGAAGGGGAGGAGGGTGGAGGGGTGGAGGGGAGGAGGGTGGAGGGGTGGAGGGGAGGAGAGTGGAGGGGTGGAGGGGAGGAGAGTGGAGGGGTGGAGGGGAGGAGGGTGGAGGGGTGGAGGGTGGAGGGGTGGAGGGTGGAGGGTGGAGGGGTGGAGGGGAGGAGGGTGGAGGGGTGGAGGGTGGAGGGGTGGAGGGTGGAGGGGTGGAGGGGAGGAGGGTGGAGGGGTGGAGGGGAGGAGGGTGGAGGGGTGGAGGGTGGAGGGGTGGAGGGGAGGAGGGTGGAGGGGTGGAGGGGTGAAGGGTGGAGGGGTGGAGGGTGGAGGGGTGGAGGGGAGGAGGGTGGAGGGGTGGAGGGGAGGAGGGTGGAGGGGTGGAGGGGAGGAGGGTGGAGGGGTGGAGGGGAGGAGGGTCGAGGGGTGGAAGGGGAGGAGAGTGGAAGGGGTGAAGGGTGGAGGGGGAGGAGGGTGGAGGGGTGGAAGGGAGGAGGGTGGAGGGGTGGAGGGGAGGAGGGTGGAGGGGTGGAGGGGAGGAGGGTGGAGGGGTGGAGGGGAGGAGGGTGGAGGGGTGGAGGGGAGGAGGGTCGAGGGGTGGAAGGGGAGGAGAGTGGAAGGGGTGAAGGGTGGAGGGGTGGAGGGGGAGGAGGGTGGAGGGGTGGAAGGGAGGAGGGTGGAGGGGTGGAGGGGAGGAGGGTGGAGGGGAGGAGGGTGGAGGGGTGGAGGGGAGGAGGGTGGAGGGGTGGAGGGGAGGAGGGTCGAGGGGTGGAAGGGGAGGAGAGTGGAAGGGGTGAAGGGTGGAGGGGTGGAGGGGGAGGAGGGTGGAGGGGTGGAGGGGAGGAGGGTGGAAGGGGTGAAGGGTGGAGGGGTGGAAGGGGAGGAGGGTGGAGGGGTGGAAGGGGAGGAGAGTGGAAGGGGTGAAGGGTGGAGGGGTGGAAGGGGAGGAGGGTGGAGGGGTGGAAGGGGAGGAGAGTGGAAGGGGTGAAGGGTGGAGGGGTGGAAGGGAGGAGGGGTGGAGGGGAGGAGGGTGGAGGGGTGGAGGGGAGGAGGGTGGAAGGGTGGAGGGGAGGAAGGGAGGAGGGGTGGAGGGGAGGAGGGTGGAGGGGTGGAGGGGAGGAGGGTGGAGGGGTGGAGGGGAGGAGGGTGGAGGGGTGGAGGGGAGGAGGGTGGAGGGGTGGAGGGGAGGAGGGTGGAGGGGTGGAGGGGAGGAGGGTCGAGGGGTGGAAGGGGAGGAGAGTGGAAGGGGTGAAGGGTGGAGGGGTGGAGGGGGAGGAGGGTGGAGGGGTGGAAGGGAGGAGGGTGGAGGGGTGGAGGGGAGGAGGGTGGAGGGGAGGAGGGTGGAGGGGTGGAGGGGAGGAGGGTGGAGGGGTGGAGGGGAGGAGGGTCGAGGGGTGGAAGGGGAGGAGAGTGGAAGGGGTGAAGGGTGGAGGGGTGGAGGGGAGGAGGGTGGAAGGGGTGAAGGGTGGAGGGGTGGAAGGGGAGGAGGGTGGAGGGGTGGAAGGGGAGGAGAGTGGAAGGGGTGAAGGGTGGAGGGGTGGAAGGGGAGGAGGGTGGAGGGGTGGAAGGGGAGGAGAGTGGAAGGGGTGAAGGGTGGAGGGGTGGAAGGGGAGGAGGGTGGAGGGGAGGAGGGTGGAAGGGGTGAAGGGTGGAGGGGTGGAAGGGGAGGAGGGTGGAGGGGTGGAAGGGGAGGAGAGTGGAAGGGGTGAAGGGTGGAGGGGTCGAGGGGAGGAGGGTGGAGGGGTGGAAGGGGAGGAGAGTGGAAGGGGTGAAGGGTGGAGGGGTCGAGGGGAGGAGGGTGGAGGGGTGGAAGGGGAGGAGAGTGGAAGGGGTGAAGGGTGGAGGGGTGGAGGGGGAGGAGGGTGGAGGGGTGGAAGGGAGGAGGGTGGAGGGGTGGAGGGGAGGAGGGTGGAGGGGAGGAGGGTGGAGGGGTGGAGGGGAGGAGGGTGGAGGGGTGGAGGGGAGGAGGGTCGAGGGGTGGAAGGGGAGGAGAGTGGAAGGGGTGAAGGGTGGAGGGGTGGAGGGGGAGGAGGGTGGAGGGGTGGAGGGGAGGAGGGTGGAAGGGGTGAAGGGTGGAGGGGTGGAAGGGGAGGAGGGTGGAGGGGTGGAAGGGGAGGAGAGTGGAAGGGGTGAAGGGTGGAGGGGTGGAAGGGGAGGAGGGTGGAGGGGTGGAAGGGGAGGAGAGTGGAAGGGGTGAAGGGTGGAGGGGTGGAAGGGAGGAGGGGTGGAGGGGAGGAGGGTGGAGGGGTGGAGGGGAGGAGGGTGGAAGGGTGGAGGGGAGGAAGGGAGGAGGAGGGGGAGGAGGGTGGAGGGGTGGAGGGGAGGAGGGTGGAGGGGTGGAGGGGAGGAGGGTGGAGGGGTGGAGGGGAGGAGGGTGGAGGGGTGGAGGGGAGGAGGGTCGAGGGGTGGAAGGGGAGGAGAGTGGAAGGGGTGAAGGGTGGAGGGGTGGAGGGGGAGGAGGGTGGAGGGGTGGAAGGGAGGAGGGTGGAGGGGAGGAGGGTGGAGGGGAGGAGGGTGGAGGGGTGGAGGGGAGGAGGGTGGAGGGGTGGAGGGGAGGAGGGTCGAGGGGTGGAAGGGGAGGAGAGTGGAAGGGGTGAAGGGTGGAGGGGTGGAGGGGGAGGAGGGTGGAGGGGTGGAGGGGAGGAGGGTGGAAGGGGTGAAGGGTGGAGGGGTGGAAGGGGAGGAGGGTGGAGGGGTGGAAGGGGAGGAGAGTGGAAGGGGTGAAGGGTGGAGGGGTGGAAGGGGAGGAGGGTGGAGGGGTGGAAGGGGAGGAGAGTGGAAGGGGTGAAGGGTGGAGGGGTGGAAGGGGAGGAGGGTGGAGGGGTGGAGGGGAGGAGGGTGGAAGGGGTGAAGGGTGGAGGGGTGGAAGGGGAGGAGGGTGGAGGGGTGGAAGGGGAGGAGAGTGGAAGGGGTGAAGGGTGGAGGGGTCGAGGGGAGGAGGGTGGAGGGGTGGAAGGGGAGGAGAGTGGAAGGGGTGAAGGGTGGAGGGGTCGAGGGGAGGAGGGTGGAGGGGTGGAAGGGGAGGAGAGTGGAAGGGGTGAAGGGTGGAGGGGTCGAGGGGAGGAGGGTGGAGGGGTGGAAGGGGAGGAGAGTGGAAGGGGTGAAGGGTGGAGGGGTCGAGGGGAGGAGGGTGGAGGGGTGAAGGGCGAGGGGTGAAGGGGGGTGGACGGTGGAGGGAGGAGGGGTTGGTCAAAGGAGAGGCACAGGGAGAGCCTAGGGGTGAGTACAGAGACTGAAGTGGGTGAGGCTGCAGAAAAATCAAGGTGAAAGGTCAAACTAGATGGAGGGAAACAGGGGATGTCAGAGTTGTGTTTGGAGGTGGGAGGCTGGGGGAGAGAGGGGGAGGCTGGGGGAGGCTGGGAGGGTGAGGCTAGCACAACCAGACTGTGTCTCTTTCATGTTTCACACAGACTCAGGGCCTCCTGACCCTCACACACGCTGGAGGGAGAGAGACGGCCGTATCGATACATCCAGAGATAAACACTGGAAGAGCAGGAGAGAGGAGAAACCATGGTCTGTCTTCCTGCTCCTCCAGAACCCTCACAGCTCAACAGATCAGCTCACTTCCTGTTTCCTCTGTCACTGCGAGCTGATTGGTGGATTTCCATCCGCTAGATCTCCGGAAGTCCTTGTAGGCTGTGCTGTGAATTGTTTCTTCTTCTTTTTTCTCTCTCTTCAACTTTCTGTAGAGTGACATATTTAATTATAGTTTTCATGGTCAAATGTGTCCCAGTGTCATTTTTAACACTTGACAAATTCAAGTCTTCTGCTGTTATATATATATAAAAAAAAGATCACCTTGATTTGCTTTATTTCATGTTAAAGGAAAAAAAGAATTCTCCAGACACCTTTTGATGCCATTACTTTGAGTGGCCTCTCAAGTGGACCTGACTATCCGTGTGTGCGTGTGTGTTTCTTTTGAATTTTCCCTAGGTTTTGGTGGAGATGTCTTGATTTGCGTATGTGTGTGTGTGTGTGTAATATCCTCTGTACTCAGCGGGTGTTAGGTCCATTAAAGTTGTCGAGTTTTCACGGGCTCTTGTTCGCCCGCGCCTGCCTGTCTCTTGATCTCCACACGACTCTCAGTCAAGCTACATCAAACACATATCCTCGGTTCCTGCCGCTCAGCAGACGGAGAACCCTGAAGTAGAACACTGGCACAAGGAACACTTAAGAGAAACTTTTGTTTTTGCGTTAACAGAAAGAGTTGAATAAAACGAGAATGGGGACGTTGTTTTGTTCTTTGCGTGGGAGGGAGGGAGGAAGAGCATTGTGAGTTGGGTGGATGTGCGGTTAGGGAATCGGGCAAGTAATCTGAAGGTTGCCAGTTCGATTCTTGGCCGTGCCAAATTATGTTGTATCCTTGGGCCAGGCACTTCACCCTACTTGCCTTGGGGGAATGTCTCTATACTTACTGTAAGTCGCTTTGGATAAGAGCGTCTGCTCAATGGCTAAATGTAAATGTAATGTGTCCACAGGTGAATGTGGGGTGGTGATGTGATAAGAGACGATTTCACCCAGAGTCCTTCTTCAGTTTGGGATCGTGGTGTAGGACTTGGGGAGCTCTGGGATCGTGGTGTAGGACTTGGGGAGCTCTGGGATCATGGTGTAGGACTTGGGGAGCTCTGGGATCGTTGTGTAGGACTTGGGGAGCTCTGGGATCGTGGTGTAGGACTTGGGGAGCTCTGGGATCGTTGTGTAGGACTTGGGGAGCTCTGGGATCGTTTGGTCTGCCTCAGGGGGTCAGTAACAGCCATGACACTGGCTGGTGTGTTCGTCCTCTCACAGGAGGAGTGACAGGCTGCCATGACTGTGATATCACTTCACCTCCATCAGAATAGGTTTCGACACGGTGTGTGTGTGTGTGTTTGTGTGTGTGTGTCTTTAGCCCCATCTTCAGTTCAGGATAACCGTGTGACGGTGTGTGTATAACTTTACACTGTTCCTTGTCACTGCAGATTTCACCTCCCTTCAGTCACTGTCGCGCAGGGCCTTGTGTGTGTGTGTGAGAGTGTGAGTGTGTGTGTTTGTGGTGTCTCAGTTCATCAGTGGAGCTCTCCGATGTCCTGTCAGAGAGCAGGGTTGAAGGAAGAGATCATGTCCTTCAGCAGATGAACAACGTTGTTTTGACAACGTTTAGCCGAAGTGTCAGCCTGATGCTGCATTATCTGTGTCCGCTCGCTGGTTCTGAGTGACTGAGCCCCGTACAGGTGAAGGAGAGAGAGCATGGAAGTTGGTCTACGGTTCACTCCTGGTTTGACGGTTTTTAACATCCATGTTTGAAAGGTTCATACGTTGGGTAAAAAAAAAAAAAAAAGGCTTGTTTATTTTACATGAGCCCAAGTTTAATGTCAGTTTTTTTGTCCTAAAATATACGGTTTTGTGTCGGGATCACGTTCTATTTTACATTTTTACGTGTTTGCCATAGATTCTCTGACAAATGTTTTCAGTTTTCCTGTTAGGAACATGATGAGGTGGATCTTTCCAGACTTCTCACGGTTAAGACTTGGTAAACACATAGGGTGACCAGAAGCATGACCCTGAAAAGGAGGACACTTGGGTCCAAAAAGGAGGACAAAGGGTCAAAAAGGAGGACAACCCCAAAAAGTTGTTGAGGGGGGGGGGGGGGGGTTAGCATTAACCTTGTGCAGTTGCGTATTGCAGGCATGCTTAAAGCCCCTTTCCCCCTACTACTCACGTCACTGTCAATGTGACAGAACTTACAGACGGTATGATATTGATCTTTGCTGCTCTTATGGCAAAGCGGAGTTCTGAACTCCACGTAGGTTAGAAGGAGGTCTTTCTTTTTGGCATCGGAAAACTTACGCGAGTGGTAAATTGCGACGGTGGGCAGGGAGGGTCAAAAAAGAGGACAAAAGGGCGAAAAGACGGACACGTAACAGAGGTCCGGACAAATGGCTTGAAAACCGGACTGTCCGGCCGAAATCCGGACATCTGGTCACCCTATAAACACACTCAATAATACACACTACATATACTCTGCAATGATCTGGGGATCCCCAAGGGTTCCTAACAGGAAGTAAACAGTGTAGTGTCAGATGGGAAAGCTAGCAGTTTCCTTCTCTTCTGTCTATTCTTTCTTCCTTTCTTTCCTGACACACTTCACGTTTAGAAGTTCTTTCAAATAAGGAGAAGGACGAGATTAGGGAGAGCTGGGATTGAGAGGGGAATGAGTGAGAGACAGTTCTTTGGCCTTGGTTTGTTCTTGTTCTTGATCTGGTCTTTGAGGAAGAAAAAAATATAGAGAGAGAGAGGGAGAGAGATGGGAGAAAGAGATAGGAGAGAAGGAGGGAGAGAGATGGGAGAGAGAGAGAGAGAGAGAGAGAGAGAGAGAGGGAGAGAGATGGGAGAGGGAGAGAGATGGGAGAGAGTTATAGGAGGGAAGGAGGGAGAGATAGAGACAGATAGACAGAGAGAAAGAGAGAGAGACAGAGAGAGAGAGAGAGAGAGAGAGAGAGAGAGGGAAGAGAGAGAGAGAGAGAAGAGAGAGAGAGAGAGAGATGGGAGAGAGTGATAGGAAGGAGGACGAGAGAGAGAGAGAGAGAGAGATGGGAGACGGTGATAGGAGGGAAGGAGGGAAAGAGACAGATAGGAAGGAAGGAGGGAGAGAGAGAGGAAGAGACAGGGAGAGGGAAAGAGCAGGAGATGGGGAGAGAGGGAGGGAGGTATAGAGAGAGGGGTCAGTGTAATGACTGGGGACAGGTCTGAAGGAGATGCTGCAGAGGCGTGGGGGAGGGGGGGGGGTTCCTCCACTAATGGGATTAACAGGAATCCCCCCGGAGTCGGACACAAACAGAAGCCAGCGTTGGAGACATCTGCCTCGCCTGCACATACACCCGCAGGAATGTGTGTGTGTGTGTGTGTAAAACAGAGAGAGAGAGATTAAGGGCAAAGATTAGAAAAGACAAAGTATAAGTTGAGAAGAAGCAGAGGGAGGTTTGCTAACGATGGGCTGATTGCTAGGCATGCTGGCTGGCCTCTTGGCTTGTCTCCAGGTAGAGTTTGCTTCCCTCTGCTCGGCGCTCTGTCTCCTCAGACGCTCTGCTCAGCGCTCTGTCTCCTCAGACCCTCTGCTCGGCGCTCTGTCTCCTCAGACGCTCTGCTCAGCGCTCTGTCTCCTCAGACGCTCTGCTCAGCGCTCTGTCTCCTCAGACGCTTTGCTCAGTGCTCTGTCTCCTCAGACGCTCTGCTCAGCGCTCTGTCTCCTCAGACGCTTCATGTTCTCAGACAACTCACACGGACGCTGCCTCTCACCCTCTCTGCGAGCAATCTCAACCGACATGGAGGGGTTTTGTTCTGCGCGTCAGTACTGTCTCACACACACGCACACTCTATCTCCCTCCTTTCCCATCTCGCCATCCCTCCTCTAACCCCACACCCATCCCAGTCCACTCCGCCCCCACCCACAGTCCTCCACACACACACACACACACACACATGCTGTACTTCCGGAGCATGGGTGTTCCTCAGAGAGGCTTGTCGTTCCAGGCCAAGCAGAGCCAAGCGGACAGCTGACAGATTCCCCCAGGAAGGTCCCCGGCCTCCACTCTGGTCCCACTGACGAGAGGAGAGGAGGACAGGGCTGCAGGGGCTGAGAGGAAGGAGGGAGGGCGGGGAGAGCGACCAGCGTGGAAGTCTCACGTCTGTGGTCGGTCGAGGCCGGGGTTGTGCTCCAGGTGCTGTTGAGTCGGCGTGAGGAACACAGACGGTGTATGAGACATGACAGGGTGTGTGTGTGTGTGCACGCCTCTCAGTGCGATGACGGCAAGTGTGTGTGTGTTTGCCAGCGAGTGTGTCTGAGAAGAGGGTTGTTTCTAGACAGATCAGATGCACGGTAATTGCTGTCCTCTTGGCTGAACGTTGTGTGTTGTCTGTGGAAGGGAGATTGTTCCTATTCTTACTGATGATCCACAGGACACCAACAGACAGTGTTAGAACATGTTTTAAGTTGATTATACAGCAAGTTCATGGACAGTTAATATCCGTGCTGAGGATCTGCAGAACTTGATCAAGCTTATCGCACCATTCCACAGTGATAAAGTCATACAAAAACAACAATGCAAAGTACAGTTTACAGGTACTGAAATATGTACAGTGCTAGATGGACAAAAACCTTCAAACCAAACCAACCAACTTTGTCTTTGTCTTTATAAATCCTGCTGCAGCAGGTTGTTATTTCTAAAGATATTGCAAGAAAGAGGACAAGCTTGTGTCGTTACTACTTGTAATTGTTTAAAACTGCTTTGTGAATATAGTTCTATAGTGCACAATGTTATATGACTCTAATGACCTTACCTGGCCGTAATTAAGTCTACAATTGATGACCTCATGTTGCAGCTAATAAGATGTCAGTGTAAACCTCAACACATCTGGCCTAGTATTGTCTGCCAACGAAGAATTCACCCCAGAATTACTCAACTCTGCAGCCGTGCCCCTTATCACACACACACACACACACACAGACACCCACAGACGCACTCACACACAGGCACACACACATTTATCCTTGCGAATACGAATACCCATTTCCACATACCGTGTGTATGTGTGTCGTGCCGTAGGTTCAGAAGAAACACCTTTAAGAGAATCAAAAGACATAATCAGACAAACCCACTGAGCAGCCTTTGCTTCTCCTCTAGCGCTTCTCCAAGCTGCAGACCACTCCCTGCAACACACACACACACACACAGCGCACACACACACAAACAGCGCACACACACACAAACAGCGCACACACACACACAGCGCACACACACACACAGCGCACACACACACACAGCGCACACACGCACACACACAGCGCACACACGCACACACACAGCGCACACACGCACACACGCTCATAACTGAGTGGCAGAGGGCAGCAGTAGCTAATAATAGGTATTGACTAGTTGGACGTGGGATGAGCCAGGGAGCAGGATTGGATCTCCAATGCGCCCCGGGTCACAAACACACAGAACACGTCTCACTGGACCCAACAGAAAGAAAAGACATTTTAAACTTTCATGACTTCTCTCAAATCGCTGCTGGTCGCCTTTCAGGGCTTAACTCTTTGTAGTCAAAGTGCTCGTCCCCGATCAATATCAGAGGGGGGGAGGGAGGAATGAGGGGGGAGACAGGGAGGGATGAGGGGGGAGAGAGGGAGGGAGGGATGAGGGGGGAGGGAGGGAGGGAGGGAGGGAGGGAGGGAGGGAGGGAGGGAGGGAGGGAGGGAGGGAGGGAGGGAGGGAGGGAGGGAGGGAGGGAGGGAGGGAGGGAGGGAGGGAGGGGAAGAAGGAAGGGGTGAGGGAGGGAGAAAAAGCAATGAAGGGAGAGAGAGATTCCAGACATCTTTATTTTATTGGTTAGAAATGCCGATGCTGCTCACACAGAAGCAATTCACTCACTGCTCCCAATCTGCACACACATACACACATATTGCTCTAAGTCTGCTCATTGTTTTGTCAGTCTTCTGGATTGAATTATTACAAGCCCGCACACACACACGCACACACACACACCCGGGACATATGTGGCACACACTGCCTGTACAGATAGCTGCATCTTTTTAAACAGGGGGGACATTCAGTCAGTTTGGGATTAAAATGTGTAGTTTTTTTTTATACAAATATATCCATTCCCTAATACCAATGATTGTGGGTGTATGTGCCTTCAGGTGCAGGCTATTTAAATGCTGTGACACCAGCTGGAGCAAAGGTAACAGAGGTAACAGAATACTGGCACAGGGAAGGAGAGGGCACAGGTTCAGGAAGCATGGGGGCAGTGTGGGTGTGTGTGTCTGTGTCTGTGTGAGGGAGGGTTGGAGGGAGGGAGGGAGGATTACAGCTGTGGCCGCTGTGGCCTCCTATAGAATGAAGTAACACACATACACACACAGAGAGACATACAGTATCTCTCTCTCTCTCTCTTTCTCTCTCTCTCTCTCTCTCTCTCTCTCTCTCTCTCTCTCTCTCTCTCTCTCTCTCCCTACTCTCTCTCTCTCTCTGTCACTCTCTCTGTCACTCTCTCTCTCGCTCTCTCTCTCTCTCTCTCTCTCTCTTTCTCTCTCTCTCTCTCTCGCTCTCTCTCTCTCTCTCTCCATCTCACTCTTTTTGCTTTCCTACAGGATTGAGTATCAGTGCTCCTCTCTCATTGGGTAAGGCCTTTTATTTCGCCAGATGGAGGGTGTGTGTGTGTATGTGTGTGTGAGGACAGAGCAGTAGGCAGACAGACAGTGTTAGTGTTGTATAAGAGGTCTGCAGGTCAACTCTAGCGGAACACCTCCTGTGTGTAGCCAGGCCACGTGTGTTAGCCATCAGCCGCGCACACAGTCACCCTGTAAATGATCTGTGTTTGAGTTGGCACCCGACGCCGGTCGCATGAGAAGGCCTCATGTCTGCCAACCCCAACCACTCTGTCCTGCTCCGACCGCAAGCAACATCACGTCATCTGTTTAGCTCTGAACTGTCACCCGCTGAGAGATCGCTGAGTGGACCTCGACAGCGAGACCAAACTCCACTTTCCTTTGTTTATCTCAACAAGTGTTGTGTAGGATGTGTGTTCAGACGCGGGAGTGTGCGTTTGTGTGTGTTTGTCAGTGAGTCTATGTCTTCCTGTGTGTGTGCAGAGTGGAGAATAGAAACCTTGTTTTGAAGCTGTGGGTGTTGCTTTTGGTCCACGGCAGGGCCAGGGCTGGTCCCTGAAAAGCTCCTTCGACCCAGTAACACACACTCTCTCTGCTATCTGTCCCTGGTGGTGTAGCAGAGTGTCACCCAATCAGCATAATCCTCTCAATGAACTGCACTAATCACATCTAATATGCAAATGAGATTAGCTCAACTTTGGTAAACATTGGCCAGCTAGGCAACACAGGGGAGAGGGGTGGGGGGGCGTTGGGACTGTCAAAGACATCTAGGGGCGATTAGTTTGAAAGTGTAGCTGGTGGAGAGTGCGTTTGAGTTGGTTCACGGTGTCATAGCAGGATCTGATGTACTGCACTCACACGTTTACATTTCTGTACACCCTGATGACAAGGTAAAGCAAGAAAACTTCTTAAGAAAGGATCTACAAACACACTGTCGAAAACAGATTGAAAAGTTGGTTCTTTCTGTTTTTCTGTGGAACTATAAGGAAGCAGCAAATGAAATAGAATGTTTATGATTTGGGAGTTTTTATTTAGAGGAGAGACTCTCTCACCCTCCCTCCCTCCCTCCCTCCCTCCCCTCCCTCCCTCCCTCCCTCCCTCCCTCCCTCCCTCCCTCCCTCCCTCCCTCCCTCCCTCCCTCTCTCTCTCTCTCTCTCTCTCTCTCTCTCTCTCTCCCTCTCTGTCTGCGTGTTTTGACGTTAGCGTGTTCTGAGAATACGCTCATGGATCACGTCCACCTGTCAGACAAACAGCGGGAGACAGTCTGCTGCTTCAGTGGAGGAAACATGCTAGCGCCGTGGAAGCGGAGATGTTAGCTTGCGTTTAGCCAAGAAAACCCAACGGTTATATTTAAGGCGAGGCTTCGTCAAACGCTTCCTTCTCTGGCACTTAAGATGAAGACCAGCGGTGGTACGCATACTTATCCTCCATAACCATCCACTTTCCGGCCCAGTTTACCTCTTCTAATCGTCAGCTTTAACTGCAGCTCCATGCCATCACTGCTGTCTCTCATCAGGTGCGTGCTCTTGTCAGTGGAGCTGCAACTACCAACCAACCAGTCACAAACAATTCTGCCTTCTTATTGTTCTAGCCCTCACACACACACACATGCTGTATACACACTTAGACACACACTACTCACTCACACACACACACACACACTGTATACACACTTAGACACAATCGCTCAGACATGCGTACAGTATACACTCTCCAGCACACGCACTCAGACACCCATACATACACACACTTCTTTTCCATGCTGACAGTCTCTTGAACTGTTGACAACAAGTTGACGAGCTGAAGCCCCCAGTAAACATCTCTGGTGCCTCCTCTACCCTGCTGCTTCTGCTCTCCAGGGCAGAGGAGAGAGAACTCAGGCCAGAGAACACACACACACACAGCCACACACACATACACACTCACATGCACACGTGACCACACACTCTCTATCTGTCTCTCTCTGTCTCTCTCTGTCTCTTTCTATCTGTCTCTCTCTCTCTCTATCTGTCTCTCTCTGTCTCTCTCTGTCTCTTTCTATCTGTCTCTCTCTGTCTCTCTCTCTATCTCTCTCTATCTGTCTCTCTCTGTCTCTCTGTCTCTTTCTATCTGTCTCTCTCTGTCTCTCTCTCTCTCTATCTGTCTCTCTCTGTCTCTCTCTGTCTCTTTCTATCTGTCTCTCTCTCTCTCTCTCTCTCTCTCTCTCTCTCTCTCTCTCTCTCTCTCTCTCTCTCTCTCTCTCTCTATCTCTCTCTCTCTCTCTCTCTCTCTGTCTCTCTCTGTCTCTCTCTCTCTCTCTCTCTCTCTCTCTCTCTCTCTCTCTCTCTCTCTCTCTCTCTCTCTCTCTCTCTCTCTCTCTCTGTCTCTCTCTGTCTCTCTCTGTCTCTTTCTCTGTCTCTCTCTCACACACTTACTCACAAACCCCAGGACTGAGTGTCATTACTCAGTTCTGTGTTTATGTCTACATTCATGTGGCCTGGCCAGGGCTCAGCTTGTTTTGGTGGGTCTGTAAGCCGTCTCAGAGCAGAGGCCCACAGCAGTGTGGAGAGCTGGACACGAGAAAGAGAGGAAGGTGAGGGAGGAGAAGTGGAGGGGAAGAAAGATTGGAGATGGATGGATTTAAAGAGATAGAGAAAGCTCCAGACATGAGAGTGAGGGGGGGGGGGGAGGAGAGAGAGAGAGTACAGCATGTTCCCTTGTACGTGAGTGTGTGTGTGTGTTTGTGTGTGTGTGTGTGTGTGTGTGTGTGAAAGTGTCTTTGGTGTTTTGGGTGCACGTGAGAGAAGGACCACAGTCACCTCAGCAGTTTAAAACACAGTACAGCTTGTTCCAGTGCTACCCCCCCCCCCAACACCAGCATCCTTGATACTTGGTGCAGATGGCATGAGGATCTGTGTGCAAGTGAGTGTGTGTATGTGTGTGTATGTGTGTTTGTGTGTGTGTGAGGTGCTTTGTCATATCCAGAGAGAGTGACCCCTAGGTCACCGCCCACAGACAGGCTTAATTTTTTAACAATTAATCTCCTTCAGTAAGGGAGGGCCTGTGTGTGTGAGAGAGAGAGTAAGAGAGAGAGAGAGAGAGAGAGAGAGAGAGAGAGAGAGAGAGAGAGAGAGAGAGAGAGAGAGAGAGAGAGAGAGAGAGAGACAGACAGACAGACATCCACCAACATACACATGAACAGAAACAAGCTCTCTATCTGTCTGGAACAAAAACATACTCATGTGCATTCCTACACATTCGTTGTGTTTTGTGATGAGAAAGCTGGTGGTCAGTCTTATCTGTGTGTGTGAGTGTGTGTGTGTATGTGTGTGTTAGCGGGTGCTAATCTGGGAATGTGAATATGAGGAGATTAGATGGCAGGCAGATTAAAGCATGACCTTTACCTCACAGGATCTGTCCCAGAAGAGCAGACGGAGAGAGAGATGACTCACTGACCGATCTGGAGAGAACAGAGAGAGAGACAGCAGAGAAGAGAGAGAGAGACAGCAGATGGGGGGAGAGAGGAAGAGGGAATAGATAGAGAGACAGACAGACAGACGAACGGATAGAAAGAGAGACACACACACACACACACACACAGACATGAAGAGATGCCAGGTTAGGGAGACTCAGAAGGGTGTTGCCTGATTTCAGGATGTCCTCACTGGCTTGGAAAATTAGCATGGGCCCCTGGTCCAATGGAGCCCTTTATTTATCAATGATATGAGAGATAACCACACACACACACACACACACGCACCACATGCACACAAACCACACTGCATAAGATGCTAACAATTTGCTAAACACGCCATACATAGACCTGGTGAAAATTGTAATCATTTTAAAACGTCAATGTTTGCTTGAGGCTCCATTGTCCCCGACAAGAACCATCAAGCACAATTAAACCTTTATCCAGAGGGAACACACCATCCCACAACAATATTCATCATCGTCATCATCATCATAGTCATTACTGATTATAAACCTTTCAGTCCAGTCCAAAACCCTGACTGTAAGTCCTTGTGTGTGTGTGTGGGTCTGTGTGGAAGGGTGTGTGTGTGAGTGTGTCAGAGCCATTTCCCCCCTGCTCTATAGGACGAGACAGAGAGCATGTTGTATCTGACAGGGCCTTTGGGGTCAACATCAACCCACATAAGCTGCAGAGGAGATCACCCACCACAGTGTGACTGTCAAATCAGGGCACACAGCCAATACTCACACACACACACACACACACACACAGCTGTCAGTCCCAAACATGCTCACACACACACACACACACACACACACACACACACACACAGCTGTCAGGCACTAACACACAGGCCCGTGACTGCCCGCTGCCCTGGAAACAACTCAGTGCAGGACTCTGCCCTGGGGTGAGCGCTGGAGTGTGTGTGTGTGTGTGTGTGAGTGTGTGTGTGTGTGTGTGTGTGTGTGTGTGTGTGTGTGTGTGTGTGTGTGTGTGTGTGTGTGTGTGTGTGAGTGTGTGTGTGTGTGTGTGTGTGTGTGTGTGTGTGTGTGTGTGTGTGTGTGTGTGTGTGTGAGTGTGTGTGTGTGTGTGTGTGTGTGTGTGTGTGTGTGTGTGTGTGTGAGTGTGTGTGTGTGTGTGTGTGTGTGTGTGTGTGTGTGTGTGTGTGTGAGTGTGTGAGTGTGTGTGAGTGTGTGAGTGTGTGTGTGTGTGTGTGTGTGTGTGTGTGTGTGTGTGTGTGTGTGTGTGTGTGTGTGTGTGTGTGTGTGTGTGTGTGTGTGTGTGTGAGTGTGTGAGTGTGTGAGTGTGTGAGTGTGTGTGTGTGTGTGTGTGTGTGTGAGTGTGTGAGTGTGTGAGTGTGTGAGTGTGTGTGTGTGTGTGTGTGTGTGTGAGTGGGCAGTCATAGGGTCCATGCTGATTGCTGGATGGCTCTGACTGAGCAGCATCACAGTCACACTGACTGGAATGTGAAGTTATGTGCTTGTGTGTTTTATGCCTCTGTGTGTGTGCTTGTGTGTGTTATATGCCTGTGTGTGTGTGTGTCTCTGTGTGTGTCTCTGCGTGTGTGTGTTGCCCCAAGGGTGTCGTCAGCGGGGCAGTAAATGGGCATGTGTGTGTGGTCCAGTGGATCTGGAGCCAGACTCATGCTGCCACCTCTGTCCGCCCTGCCAGCTGTGGCCCTGGTAGCCACTCCCCACCCCCTTTCCTCACTCCCTACCCCCTCCCCTCACTCCCTACCCTCCTCCCCTCACTCCCTACCCCCTCCCCTCACTCCCTACCCCCTCCCCTCACTCCCTACCCCCTCCCCTCACTCCCCACCCCCCTCCCCTCCCCTCACTCCCTCCCCCCTCCCCTCACTCCCCCCTCCCCTCACTACCCCCCTCCCCTAACTCCCTCCCCCCTCCCCTCACTCCCTCCCCCCTCCCTCACTACCCCCCTCCCCTCACTCCCTCCCCCCTCCCCTCACTACCCCCCTCACATCACTCCCTACCCCCCTCCCCTCACTCGCTAACCCCTACCCCCTTATATGTGTCTGTTTATGTAAGGTGTGTATATCTGTGTGTGTGTGTGTGTGTGTATCTATGTGTGTGTGTGTAGGAAGTGTGTATATCTGTGTGTGTATGGAGTGTGTATCTATGTGTGTGTTTGTGTGTAGGGTGTGTCTGTGTTTGTTTGTGTCTTGCAGGTCCATGACAGATCAGGCCATTCAGGCCAGTGACGTTCCTCCACAGCACAGACGGATCCTGGCCCAGGTATGAAAAATGCTGCTCGGCCGCTGCACTCACCCGTAGATGAATGGACCGATCCGTGCACTCACCCGTAGATGAATGGTCCGATCCATCTTGTCACCGGAGGTCGACGAAGAGGTCACAGCTTGAGTGTACCTGCGTGTCTGTGCTGACTCTGGCACCAAGCTCCCACCAACGCACACACACACACACACACACAGACACAGACACAGACACACACACACAAACACAGTCCGGCCCCATCAAACACTCCCCCCTGAGCTTATCACACACACACACACACACACTAGTCCATCTCCTCAGCCATCAGCCCCCAGCACACCGCCCGGAGCCCTGCCTCTGACACGTCTATATGTTTTTCCTCCTGACCTTTTAGCGTCCTTTCTGCCTGCGCCTGTAAACCATAAGCTGATATATGAAGGCAATTTTTAGCGGTGCCACTTGTATCTGAGTGATTGTGTACACTTTACATTTGGGCCTGCCACCTTGCCACCTCTTCCAGATCTCTCTATTCGGATGGGGCGGGGGGGAGGGAGGGAGGGGGGGAGGAAGGGAGGGGGGGGAGGAAGGGAGGGGGGGAGGAAGGGAGGGAGGGGGGAAGGAAGGACAGGGGGAGGTAATGGGACGGAGAAAAGAAAAAAAAAGGAAGGATGTTGTGGCGGCCAATACTTGTCCAGCCTTGGGCCAAGCGACCTGATGTCTCTCAGTCCGGGATAGGCGAGGGCCGAGTCGTAAACAAACAAACAACAAAGATCACAGTGCCTTCACACTCGATGCTAATTATTCAGACAACCAAAACCCGCTTCGTGTTTCATTAGGGACATCACTTAATGTTGAGATCCGCAGTATTAAAATGTGGGTCAACCTTGTTAGCTTGTTAGCATATGAGGCATTAGGCCATGCCACATGAATGTAACGAGGACAGTGCTTGTTATCGTATTAGCATAAAGTCATTCTGAACGGACATGCGATTGCGTAAGGACGTGTGTTTCAGTACTGGAATGGGGCCATGCTCGTTAGCTTGTTAGCATAAACGCACATTAAACAGATAGGGGCCGCACGTAGCATTGCTGGATCAGCTAACCGGATGGGGCCCCATAGCCTTTAGCTTGTTAGCATGAATGGAGCTATAACGGATTTTGCGTTTTCGTTTTCTTTTTTTTTTGAGCCGACATGAGCGCTTTTCAATTACCGCTGCTCATTGTCAGCTTGTAAATGTCGGGGTCAGCGGCGGAGACTTCTGCCTTTGAAAGCAGGCCTGACATCAACACAAAGACATCATTAAAGAGATTCTCTCCACACAGGACAATCTCCCTCCCTTTTGCCCCTGGGGACACCTGAAATAATGTGGCAAAACAGCAAAGGCCTGTGAAAAAATAAGCGTTGTTAACCCCTCTGCAGTGCCACAGCTGTGGAGGGGAAGAAGGGGGGAAACAGTCACTTTGAATGTTTTTCTTTTTTTTTTGTGTGTGTTTTTATTCCTGTGCATATTCCATCACCCCATTCTTTTCAATTACATTTGGAGATACGTAAACATGTGAAAACAACTTGAAAATAGCATTTTTCCTTTTCCCTGATCTGAATATGCATGCCCATCCCACAACGAGAGAAGAAAGGCTTTTATTCTTTAGTAGGTTAAAATGAATACAAACAATATGGAGTGATTAATTACAGAGGGAGATTGAGAAATGAAAAAAAAAGAAAGAATTCTTACATTTCAATACGATTAGCATTTTGATTCCGAGTTGGATTTTGAGCAAAAAATAAATTTTCGTTATTTTTTCTTTTCTTTCTCTCTAATATCTGCTAGGATCAAAGGCTCTCCATTTCCTCCTCCAAGCATTGTTTGCCTCCCAGGACTACAACAAAGTTGTACGCTTGTGCCAGATAGGGGGGAAGAGAGAATTAGTTATTCCTGGACTAATTTGACATCAAAAAGAAAGACCTAGAGAAGAGGAAGATAAAAGTGGCCCATCCTGACCTGCAGGATTAGCTCAGTGTCTTCAGGCTCTCGTGCTAACACCCAGGGCACTACACCTCTACACACACACACACACACACACACACACACACACACACACACACACAAACAGTCACATCTCACACTTCAACTTTTAATACCATGGCCTAGAAAAACAACATCACAGACAGTCAGAGACCTTTTTTCGATATCTATTTTCCATAGCATCCTTAATTGTTGCAATACTCCACTAGGTTAGGAATCAGAGCAGCTGTAAGGCTAGCGGGAACAGAGTTATTAAGGTTCCTCAGTTCTACGGTGATGAGGTTATTTCCCTCCTCAATACCGTTTTTTTAAAGTCAGAAATGTCCAGTTCTTCTACTTGAAAGCCTACCTAAAATAGCTACAAAAGAAACATTAACTATCCCTATAGAGACTGAATCCATAACACAGCTGTCTATCTGAAAACTTCATTAGCGCCACTACTAATTACTAAATCTTAAATGACACGCTAATCGTTATATTAAGTAATGAGGTGCTCAACTTTTGATGTGTTTATACACGTATATAACTCAATCATATGCACTGACTTTTACCAAATCCTCCTACTGCATATGTGTGTGTGTGCAACCATGTGTGTTGGGTAAGGTAACCTATAAATTGGAGCAGTTTGCATAGCCAAAGGTTAGGGTACGCTGACTCAGGAAAGGATGTCACAGTATCTAGGTCTCACCTTAACTCCATATCTGCCTTCAGCTGTTCGAGGCAAACATACACACACACACACACACACACACGCACACGCGCACACACGCGCACACACACACACACACACACTGACATTGTCTCACGTCAACAAACCACCAGCACATTCTCAACCTTCGCTGTGCATATCATTTCCACGAAAATATAGCAGAACCATGGCGACAGCATTAATTACAGATATATGCTCTGTTATCTGCCACCCACCCACCCATCACCACCTCACCACCCACTCTCCCTCTCACCCCCCTCCATCACTCCCTCGCCCTGGCTAAGGACTCACAGCTCTGCCCCTCTACGCCGTCGCCCCTCTCACACACTCTCCAGGAGCAGAAAGAGTTAAAGTCGGGCTGATATGGGGGGGAATAATTGCCTGAAGACTGTACCAAAATAAGCCCTAATGGTCAGTAATCCACAGCTAGAGAGCCCCTCCACTGTGCAACTCTGAATGCCTGTAATGGGCTCCCAGCTCTGCCACACTTACATATGCATAGATCCTTTTCCATTAAGGCTGGTTGAATGACAAATACAGAGGATGTGGAAAAAAAGAGAAGGTGGAGAGTAGGGGGAAGATTTTCCCTGCGCTGGCAGTAATTTGGCAGTCGTTCAGCCCCCTATCCTTAAATCTCATTAGCCTATTGTTCAGATGCTGCCTGCTCAAAGAGGCCTGGGGTGGGGAAGCGACAGGAAGAGGGTGACGGCTGGAGGACCCTGCTCCTACGTGTCACCCAGGACTCCAGTTCTCTGCTCTTTTCTGTTTCTGTGTCTTCCAGGACTCCAGTTCTCTGCTCTTTCTGTGCCGGTGGAACAGTACGGCTGTCGGGTCAAAGTGCTGGAAGTCTAACATTCTGGAAAGTGACATAGAGACCAAGGAGTGGACACTGTGTTTTCTAGGCGAGTGGTGATGAAGACGATAGACGTGTGAGTCACAAGCTGCAAGAAAACACCCCCCCCCCCGTCCCGCCATGAGAGAGGTAGGCAAGCCCCCTGTGAGAGAGAGGGGGAGATAGGTGAGGCTGGGGGGGAGAGGTGAGGCTGGGGGAGAGAAGTGAGGCCAGGAGGGGGAGAGAAGTGAGGCCAGGAGGGGAAAAAGAAGGTGAGGCCTGGAGGGGTAGAGAGGTGAGGTCGGGGGGGAGGAGGGGATGGAGGGTTTAGGAGGGGCACAGGGGGGAGGAGGGGATGGAGGGTTTAGGAGGGGCACAGGGGGGAGGAGGGGATGGAGGGTAGAGGAGGGGCACAGGGGGGAGGAGGGGATGGAGGGTAGAGAGGCGGAGGAGCTATCACAACAGGCAGCAGCCAGCCCTCTATCCCCCTGAGCAGCCAGATGGCACTGAGTCAAAACCCCCAGTGGAACACACACACACACACACATGCACTGACACACGCACACTCACTGAGACACGCACACACACACACGCACTGACACATGCACACACAGATACACACACGTATACACCCTAAAACCACATTGTGTATGGTGTCAAACACACAGCTGAACACAGACTAAGATAGACAAACACAGATCTGTACAATGCGGCATTTTGATGAACACATATACACAGTGTGTGTGTACCTTCTTCTGAGCCACACTGCAACACACACACACAATCACCTCATACCATATGTCAAAACAACAAGAATGATGGCGTTCTCTTATCGATTCATCAAATTCATGTATTCCTGTCCCTGGATATGTGATTTTGCATCGCAACCATCTCTGTCGTCCAGTATGAATTAACATGTCGTCGAACACAGAACAGAGCATATCTCTTCAGAGAGCGGTGATCGTTTGTGCTGTTCTACCGAGGCCTGTGTGGTTAAAACAGGAGTTCAAGGACATTTGTTCATAGATAGTGTATGTGAACCTACCCTGCACACTGTGAAATAGAGACTGGAATGTTCTCTGTGGCGCATTCGAATGCCTTGGTTGCAGTGGCGGAGATGTTTGGGTGTGATATGAACATGGTTGACATGATTGTATCTCTGTCCTCTGAAGGTGCGTGGTGTGTGTCAGTGGGGATGCACGGTACAGGGTAAGGGCTTCTAAAGGTGTGTGTCAGTGGGGATGCCCAGTACAGGGTAAGGGCTTCTAAAGGGTAACACTGTTTGCAGAAGTCCTCAAGCATGGACCTACGAACATAACCACACACATACACAACCATACACACAAAACACACAACCACACATGCGTGTAACCTAGCCCCCCCCCACACACACACACACACACACAAACACACACACACAAAACAAGGCCAGGCTGAGTCGACAGCCAGGCTTTCTCTGTGAGGAAGGCTCCTGCTGCATCTGTCAACTGCGCCCGGCTAGGCTACGGCGAGTTCAGATGCTATCTCCCCAACATTTACTGTCCACCCCCGAGCTTGGCTGTGTGGCGCGGTCCGCAGGGCAACACAACAAGGAGACGGGAGGAAGGAAAGAAGGAGGTGGGGGGGGAGAGATAACAGGGAGGTAAATATCAGCCGGGGGGGATTGGAGTGAGAATGGATAAGCAGAAGGTGGAGAGGGAAGCTCCAGGGCTTCACGTAGACACAGGGACAGGACTGGGAGGGAGGGATGAGGGAGGGATGAGGGAGGGATGAGGGAGGGATGAGGGAGGGATGAGGGAGGGATGAGGGAGTCACGGATGAGGGGGAGCAGCCAGGGTTGTAGTCTGGCTCAGCTCAGCCAATCATGAGCAGAGCCTGAACTAGCAACATCACCTGCAAGGATGGAAAGGGCAGGACTTCCACTTTCTATCAGACAGGGTCACACAGTGGAGGAGCAGTCCTGTACGTTAGCAAGGGCAACTAAGAACTGAGGAGAGAGGAGGAGAGGGAGGGGGAGGAGGAGGGGAGGAGGAGGAGGGGGAGGAGGAAGAAGAGGAGGAGGGGGGGGGAAGAGGGGGAGGAGGAGGAGGAGGGGGAAGCGATAGGGAGGAGGAAGAGGAGGAGGAGAGGGAGGAGGAGGGGAGGAGGAGGGGAGGAGGGGGAGGGGGAGAAGGAGGGGAGGAGGAGGAGGGGGAGGGTGGGGGGGAAAGGGAGGGGGCGGGGGAGGGGCGGGGGAGGGGGAGGGGGAGGGGAGGAGTGGGAGGGGATAGGGAGGAGGAGGAGGGGAAGGGAGGAGGAGGAGGAGGATGGGGAGGAGGGGCAGGGGATAGGGAGGAGGATGGGAAGGGAGGAGGAGCGGAGAAGTAGGCCTTCCCCGTGGGTCAGTTGCTAATCAGAACTCCGCCGAGATTTAACTTCTTCCCAACCCCCTCTCCATCCAACCCTGGTTCTGCTTCTGAATAATTCCACAGAGAGTGAAGGAAAACGGGCAAAATCCTGCTCTTATATAGACAGACACGGAGAGGGGGAGAAGAAAGAGTGGAGAGAGACAGGATGACCGTACGAGAAGAAGAAGAAGAAACAGATAGATGGTAGAAGGGAGAGAGGGAGAGAGAAAGAGAGAGAGAAGTAGAGAGGGAAAGAGAGAGAGTCCTGGAGTTGTTTGAAGTCTGTGAGGCTGAGGGAGAGGGGGGAGAGGAGGGGGAAAGGGGGTGTCGAGGATTTCTCCTGGATGTGGGGAGAGACCCGAGGACGACGGCATGCCTGATTAAATGCTACAGCCGTCATGCCTGCGAGCCAGCCAGGAGATTAATATCGGCGTAACCTGTTACTTAATTCATTATGGGGATACAGCCTAATTTGATTTGATATTATTTTAATAAAGTTCTGTGATATCCAAGATTGTTTCAGGCTATCAAAATAATTTTCCAGTTATTACAGCTAGTCAGGCAGGTCCCTTTGATAGCAGCGGTTGGTCGTGCCTGTCCTGAATACATTAGGCCCCTCTCTCCCCCCCTCTCTCCCCCCCCCTCTCTTCCTCCCCCTCTCTCCCTCCTCCTCTTTTTCTCTCTTCCTCGGTGACTCGAACAAGCTCAGCAACGCTTAGCCAGGCAGGCATTGTGTGCTGCTCAAATGTGCTGCAGAGGTGTTTGGTAGTGAGAGAGAGCTAGTGAGAGAGCTAGAGGGAGAGAGCTAGAGAGAGAGAGAGAGAGAGAGAGAGAGAGAGAGAGAGAGAGAGGGAGCTAGTAGAGAGAGAGAGTGAGGGAGAGAGGGACAGGGCAGCGTGTTTTTGTATGCGGCAGGCTTACATGTGTCGTGGACTGTGTCTCATTTTTTAGGTGCTAATCTTTGATGGAACACAGGGACATGGGAGAGAAAGGACCAGAGCTCTCTCTCTCTGTCTCTCTGTCTCCCTCTCTCTCTCCATTACCAGTGTCATCCTTTCATTATTAAAGCCCCCTCCTCTCCCCCTCTCTCTGTTCGACTATATTAGACCTCGTGTACGAGCCGCTAAGGGAAGGAAAAAAGAGGCTTCTTCTCTTCGCAGGGGGCGTGTAAGTCGCCTGTCAGACTGTAATCACACTGTCCAGAGTGCTGTATGTTAATTCAGCTCTCTTGTGCTGACTCGGGTATTTAATATAAATGAAATGCTCAGGATGATATCCAGATCGCCCGAGTGTAGAAAACCCTTGTCGTGAAAAGAGGGAGTCTGTCGTTCTCACTGCAGTGTGGCGTCTCACCGTGTGCAGGGCAGACGTGGCACTGCTTCCCAACACCAGCGGGATCGCCACGTGCCAATATTATCACCTTTAACATAACATCATTCGATAAAATAAAATACATTATTACAAACCACACGTTTTTGGAAACCCTTCAATAAACAGAAGTCAATTTAGAAATATGGAAGGATTTTGCTCTATGGGATCAAAGCAAGTGTGTGTGTATTTGTACTTGTGTGTGCGAGGATGTGAGGCACCCTGTCTTGGTCTCAGACCTGGCCCCCCCTGACCTAGCCCCCCTGACTTGGCCCCCCCTGACCTGGCCCCCCCTGACCTGGTCCCCCCTGAACTGGCCCCCCCTGACCTGCCCCCCCTGACCTGCCCCCCTGACCTGGTCCCCCCTAACCTAGCCCCCCTGACATGCCCCCCCTGACCTGGCCCCCCCTGACCTGGTCCCCTGACCTGGTCCCCCCTAACCTAGCCCCCCCTGACCTGGCCCCCCTGACCTGGCCCCCCTGACCTGCCCCCCCTGACCTGGTCCCCCCTAACCTAGCCCCCCCTGACATGCCCCCCCTGACCTGGCCCCCCCTGACCTGGCCCCCCTGAACTGGTCCCCCCTAACCTAGCCCCCCCTGACATGCCCCCCCTGACCTGGCCCCCCTGAACTGGTCCCCCCTAACCTAGCCCCCCCTGACATGCCCCCCTGACCTGGTCCCCCCTAACCTAGCCCCCCCTGACCTGCCCCCCCTGACCTGCCCCCCTGACCTGCCCCCCCTGACCTGCCCCCCTGACCTGGTCCCCCCTAACCTAGCCCCCCTGACCTGCCCCCCCTGACTTGCCCCCCTGACCTGGCCCCCCTGACCTGCCCCCCTTGACCTAGCCCCCCTGACCTGCCCCCCCTGACCTGCCCCCCTGACCTGGCCCCCCTGACCTGCCCCCCCTGACCTGGCCCCCCTGACCTGGCCCCCCCTGACCTGGCCCCCCTGACCTGCCCCCCTGACCTGGCCCCCCTGACCTGCCCCCCCTGACCTGGCCCCCCTGACCTGGCCCCCCCTGACCTGGCCCCCCTGACCTGCCCCCCTTGACCTGGCCCCCCCTGACCTGGCCCCCCCTGACCTGCCCCCCCCCAACAGAAGGCCTTGGACCTTCCTTCGTTCTCTTGACTAGTCTCGTCTTTCCTTATGTTGAATTGTAGTTGGGATTATAGGAATGAACAGAAAGGAAGGAAGCAAAGACAGAAAAATATCCTCTGTTGAGTCTCAAATCCTTCCCTCAGTCTGTTTGTCCCATGACTATAAACCGTGTCAAGCCCTGGGGTCAAAGGTCAGCAAATAGAACAATTATTGGGGCCAGAGTTCCTGGGTGTGGTGTGTAGCGACCGACTGGTTGAGTTCCGAGGGTGGCCAATGGAAGGCTGACTCTCTAAGAAAACACACATCAACATGGTGGTGGGATTTGGCTTGTTGATAAAGTGTCAACCCCCCCCACCCCCCACCCCCCCGGTCACTCTTATCAATGTGGGCAGATTATTGTGGAATTATATCCTATTGTATAATAAAACCATAGTAGGGCTTTTTTATAAAAAAAAAAAAAAAAACTAGGCTGCAAATAAACCAAATGGAGATTTAAGTGACAAAGCTTTAAAAAGCTTGACACTGATTAAAGACATTTTAAAAGACGAGTGAGGTGTGATATGAAGCCTTTGTCCTTGAATTCAAACATATAATCAACAAACCTCACGTCATACGTCGCCTAAATGTGACTCAGCTCACACATAGAGAGCCAGGAACAGACTACTCTCTTTCCTGGAACAGCCCCCCCCCCCCTCCCCCTCAGTGCATCACCAGACAGATAGCGGACAGCAGGAATCTACCCCCAAATCTACCCAAAAGTCCCTAACGTAATGTGAAGGAGGTGCAGCTGTATGTCACCCTCCTCTCCCCAGCAGGACCAGTGGCAGGGCTATAAAACAACTTTACAAGCTGCCATAAAGAAGCTCTTCCCTCTGCCACATGCCCTGGGAAGACCAAGGGGCTTCTTTATGTATTATTATAATATTATTTTTTGTTTTGCATCCATATTTATTGCTCCGTGTTGTCCTTCAGCTAGCGAGCGACTGCGAGGACAGGCAGGGCGAGGTGAGCTGCAGGGATTGAGTTGTAAAATAGGTTGACTGTCTGTCTGTGGGGACCTGCTAGCAGTCGTGATGATGGTCACTGTCTGTCCACCGCATGCTGACAGACAGGGGAGACAGAGGGGAGGGTGGGGAGGGTCACCGTCCAAAGCTTCCCATCTCATTTCTCTCCACTCCCACACGACTAATAAAAGATGTCTTCCTTGGTTGTTAGTATGTTGTCTATTCAGATCCATGGTGTGTTTATGGGATGCTGGTTTTGTGAAGGTTGCTGGTGAGAGAGAGTGGAAGGCCGGTGCATCCAGATCGCATCAGTCAAAGAAATGAGCTTCAAATCTGTTTGACTTTAACGGTGGTTGTGTTGGGCGAAACCGAAATTGTCTTATTCCATGTGGACCGTTACTATACAAGATTCAAGTTCGGTTCATCAAAAAATTACTAAGAATTAGGATTTCATAACACCAATCAATAAATAGGCATACATAATTGACATTTGAAATATTAAAAAACTTTTGAGAGGAACAGTCAAAGGAGGGAATCTCGTTTTCTTCAAAGTTTGAGGGTTGGGTGATGGCATGTGTCAAACGTTACAATTTGACACACACAGGGTTCAATATCTGAACACTATTTACTACCCTGAAAAAACAGAGTTTTAACTCCAAAATAATATGGCTGGGAGTGATAGTGCTAGTAATAAAGAAGTTATTGACCAAATGATATTGATCGACGGGTCCTCGGGCAAAGAGAGCCGACCTTGCTCTCCCTCCGAGCCCCCACCCCTCCACCCCTCCACCCCTCCACCCCCCCACGCCCCCCACCCCTCCACCACCCACCCCTCCATCCCCCCCCCCCCCCAGCCCTCCACCTTCTCTTTCCCTTTCCATTCAATAATAAATGATTTAGCACAGTTTACAAAACAAATAGCTGCACACTCGCAAGGAGTGGTAAGGAATACCTGGTCCGTGTTCATGGCCACTTGCCTTCAGGATGTTGGCAGGGTGGTGTGAAGGGGGATTCAAATCACGGCCCCAGTCAAGACTTGATTAGAGGTTGATGCCATTCAAAGGAAGGAAGGGAAGGCCAACAAAGCTGAGACAAGAGAAGGAGGAAGAAAAGGTAGAGAGACAGAGAGAGAGAGAGACAAAGAGAGAGACAGAGAGAGAGAGAAAAAATGGTGTTTCCCTTTTGGCCTAAATCAGATAATGACCTTGAAGTGGGAGCGAGGGAGAGGAGAACAGTGAGTACTTCTAGCTTTGGCTCTGATTTATTTGCAAGGTCAGAAGGGGGAAACAATGGCCATTGATTTGGCCTGGGAGAGGAGTGAGCAGCTGGTGATTGCTGTGTGAGTACTCTGGACCTTTCTTCTAGAACAGAAAGAGCGAGTCTGACACAGGAAGTGAATCCCGGCTCGTGACGGCACACACATAGCTGGGCAAAGCTGGGAGTCACACTGAAACCTTGTCAGACAAGACCCGGACAAAGGAACGTTCCAGAAAGTGGCAAACTGTAGGAACCAGACTATTGGGATCGAGAACATACCAACTGCAATTGGGAAGTTTTCACATTCGATCGACAGATCAGACAGTATTTTTACACCGTACTGCCTGTAAATTCCGAATTTTTGTAATTTTTTTGGAAATGTATTTCATCAAGCCAAAGTCATTTAAGCAAAAACTTGAATTAATTATAAGTGTATACAACATCTTCATTGATTCAATGAAAAGCCTTTTTTATTTTGTACTGAAGAGATAAAATAACGTAAACAGTTTGATGTCATCAGTAAAGCCCTTGTCTGAGTCTAGTGCCCATGTACAGTAGGGTTAACGTGGAGACTGAAAGTAGTGCGGTGATGTCACATCCAGAGGTCTGGAGCAAGTTTAGATGCGTGAGGATGCGGTGAAGACTGAAAGGGTGGCGTGGTGAGGGAAGTGATGAAGAGGAGCGTGAGACATGATATCTCTGCCTCTCCCTCCATCACCCTGCTGTGGGCCTGCATGTCGGCCATGATGATGCAGAGAGGCAGCGGTTAAACGTGGTGAAATATTCATCCTGCTTTGAGGCGAGTCGACAGACATGGGAATATTACGGGGGCTGTGTCCATTAGTAAACCATGAATGCCATCACTTGATGTAGGTCCATCGGATTGATTTGGATTTATTTTCGTCAGGTCATCCTTTCCCCTTCGTTTCACAAGTTTATAAAAACCGTGTAACACTGTCTCCGTTTCAATTGTTGATGAAAATTTGGTTGCGTTAAATTCACGAGCCTCAATTGGTTAGATCTGTCCTCATGTGACCAGCTCCTGACTCTGTTGCTATGGTGGCACCATGCCCAGGTGCATGATGGGACAGAAAGAGTACTCCCCCCGCCCCCCGTTTCTTCACAATGAAGGGGCCATCCTAACAAACACACACACACACACGCACGCACACACACACACACACACACACACACACACACACACACACACACACACACACACACACACACACACACACACACACAGAGCTTGTCGTGGAGAGAGCTACTCATTTACATCAATTATGTATACTTGACTCCCATGCATGGCCCGACTGCATATTTCATGGCGTGGGCGTATTTTATGAGTTCATATGTCCAGTTGACATAGCCCTGAAAGCCTCTACCTGTCCCCAAGACCACCCGGAAGTTTCTCTCTGCACCCCCACCAGCCCATCAACATATTTATGAGCCCCAATTCTTTGTACAGTATGTGTGTGTCTGTGTGTTGTTTCATATTCCAGGAAGTGCCTCACTTTTTTAACCGTCCTGTTCTCCGGTTTGAATGGGATTTTGGGTTGTTCCGACTCAAGGACATAGTGACGGCTAAAACACACAAATCATTCAAACGCAAACCTGACGACACAAACAGGGATGTTTCCATCCCGCTTGCTTTTGCTACTTCCGGAGGGAAAAAAAAGTACTTTTCTCTGCCAACTTCCGACTTCCAGTTCACTTTCCCTTCAGGTCAACAGATAAATAAATCCGGTAAATTGAACGCATTCATTACGCCCGCTTTCATGTCCTCCGTCCTCCTCTCCTCCTCTTTCCTCGGCCTGCCTGTTGGGGAGGTGTTACCGGCAGCTGGTGTGTTTGCATAATGTGTGAGGTGTGTGCGATGGAGAGGCCGGTCTTGGATGGTACAAATTGCTTTTTTGACCCTGTAATTAGCGACAGAAGACGCTCTGAAGAGCCCTGTGATGAAGCTTCGGTGGCCAGATTTCAACGTGAACGCATAAATTATCATTTATGAAACGGTAATGGACTGTTGAGATGTCCTCGTAGACCTGGAGACCCACTAAAGATGCAGAGCGACGGCACGGCAGGCTGTGAGCATCGCTAGCTGTTTGGCTCGTGTGGAGAGGAAGCTTCAAGCGCTGCTCCCCTGGATGCTGCCTCGGATAGTTCCATTTAGTTTGACGGTAAACGTGTGTGTCTAAAAGATAGACACACACTTACACAGTCTCGGGTAAATGTAATTAAAGCGTGTGTGTGTGTGCGTGCGCATGCGTGCACATACTGTATCGTGTGCAGATGTGAGGCGGAAATGGAAGGTTGGACATTTTGAGGGTGTGAGATTGCCCTTACAACATCTGCCATTACAAAAAAGATTTGAAACTAATACAATTAGAGACGTCAGCTAGACGATCCATCAGCCTGCATTAGGAGTTGAGCAAGGTGAGGAGAGAGGCCTCCATATGTTCACCATAACTAACGCTCAGCAACTTAGCACACACCCAGTTATGGACCAACTTCCATCCAACTTTTTTTAAATCAGGAAAAAAACGAGCGAGCGGAGAGAGACGAGGTAAGACGAGCGAGAGAGATGCATGATGGGAGAGAGAGAGAGAGAGAGAGACATAGAGAGAAAGACATAGAGAGAGAGAGAGAGAGAAAGAGACAGCGACAGAGAGGGAGAGACAGCAAGACCGAGAAAAAAAGAAAGAAAGAAAAAGAGAAAGAATGAAAGGAAAAGAAGAGGGCAAATCAGGCGTAATGGACTGGCCAGCACCTCCTAGTCTGTTAAAGCTCCAGTCAGAGCAGGCCCACCGCCTCTCTGTTACTGTAAAGCTCCAGTCAGAGCAGGCCCACCGCCTCTCTGTTACTGTAAAGCTCCAGTCAGAGCAGGCCCACCGCCTCTCTGTTACTGTAAATCTCCAGTCAGAGCAGGCCCACCGCCTCTCTGTTACTGTAAATCTCCAGTCAGAGCAGGCCCACCGCCTCTCTGTTACTGTAAAGCTCCAGTCAGAGCAGGCCCACCGCCTCTCTGTTACTGTAAAGCTCCAGTCAGAGCAGGCCCACCGCCTCTCTGTTACTGTAAAGCTCCAGTCAGAGCAGGCCCACCGCCTCTCTGTTACTGTAAAGCTCCAGTCAGAGCAGGCCCACCGCCTCTCTGTTACTGTAAAGCTCCAGTCAGAGAAGGCCCACCGCCTCTCTGTTACTGTAAAGCTCCAGTCAGAGCAGGCCCACCGCCTCTCTGTTACTGTAAAGCTCCAGTCAGAGCAGGCCCACCGCCTCTCTGTTACTGTAAAGCTCCAGTCAGAGCAGGCCCACCGCCTCTCTGTTACTGTAAAGCTCCAGTCAGAGCAGGCCCACCGCCTCTTCAAACGCAGACCCCTACTCTGATGAGCTCCCAAAAGAGACTGAGCTGCTTGGGCTTTAAAGCACCCAGATATCACCAGTGTGTGCACTTTTAATTGCACTCCCTTTGCTTGCCCCCCAGCTCTTCAATTTCTCTCTTTCTCTTCTTCTCTCTCTCTTTCTCTCTCTTATTCTCTTTCTCTCTCTCCTTCTCTCTCTCTCTCTCTCTCTCTCTCTCTCTCTCTCTCTCTCTCTCTCTCTCTCTCTCTCTCTCTCTCTCTCTCTCTCTTAGCCTTTCCCTCTATCTGTCTGGCCTTCAAAGGGAAGCTCATTCGCTTTATTTTAATTTCATAGAATAACCCTAAGGGGAGGAACTGGAGACACAGCTGAAATAGAGAGAGAGAGAAACTTGTTCTTTATTTTAGTGTGATGGTTCTGTTTTATTAAGTGGTCTTTGATGGTTAGTGAGGGCCATCCACGAGTGTTTCATGCAAAGAGCTGGACCCATGAAAAACATGGGTGCTTTCGGTGGCATTCCGGGTATTCGAAGTTTGATTCTTTCCGCTGTGCATGTGCTAGCCTACACACTCTGGGTATTGAAGATGACCCCTTAAAAACAGCTTTCCTGTTTGCAGGAATCGACTTGACCCAATTGCGCTACTTGCCTGGTCTCTCAGCTTCCAAGGGGATTGAATGTGTGTGTGTGTGTGTGTATGTGTGTGTGTGTGATAACGTGCTTCCCTCCTCTGTGTGTCTGTAATGTGTACAGTATACTGTATGAGAGAGAGAGGTAGAGAGAGAGGTAGAGAGAGAGGGAGAGAGAGGGAGAGATGGAGAGAGGGAGAGAGGGAGAGAGGGAGAGAGAGGGGGACAGAGAGAGAGAGAGAGAGAGAGAGAGAGAGAGAGAGAGAGAGAGAGAGAGAGGGGGACAAAGAGAGATGGGAGAGAGTGATGGGAGGGAAGGAGGGAGAGAGAGAGAGAGAGAGAGAGAGAGAGAGAGAGAGAGAGAGAGAGAGAGAGAGAGAGAGAGAGAGAAAGAGATAGAGAGAGGGGGGAGAGATAAGGAGAGAGGGAAAGAGAGAGAGAGAGAGAGAGAGAGAGAGAGAGAGAGAGAGAGAGAGAGAGAGAGAGAGAGAGAGAGAGAGAGAGAGTGCATGTTTGTGATGTGTGTGTGTTGCCCAGCGCAGGTGTACAGGCTGAGTGAAAGATGATCTTGGAAGAAGGTCTGTCCACCCTGCCCTTTGGCTATTTCTGTTCCAGCAGCCCGGCGTGTTGCGTAATGATCTGGGAGATAGCGATCGCTCTCCTTCCGTGTTTGTTGTCTCAATCGCTCATAACTGCAGTTCTGTGCCAGAGGGTCAAGTGTACAAAATAAAAATGCCTTCCACCAGACAGAAAGCACACACCTCTGGTATGTGGATAGAGATGTGCTTGAGATGTGTTCATCCCTGATAAGAGATTGTGATAGAGCAGGCATGGTCAGGGACTGTTCCAGATGTACTGGCCATGCACTGGAGATATAGGAATTACCCGAGGAGAGCATTGGAAATAGCTATTGGAAAACCGTTCACTACTGTGTCGATTTGCCATTGATTCTAAATGGTTATTAAAGGAATTCAAGCTCCGTCGATGAAGGACTGCCTAAGGCTGTTTCCTATGAACAACAGTTTATTTACCATATGAATTCTACAGAACAGGAAGTGATGACCTCAATCACGTTGAGTGTTGTTGTTCTACCTGTTTCAGAGTAAGAAAAAGATAAGTTGGCATCTGAAGAAAGACACAATGAGTAATACGTTGGTAAAATGCTACAGGGATCAAGAAAGACATAAATAAACATCAGACAAAATAGCTTTTTACCTGTTTGTTCATTAAGTCTTTCAGTCATTATGTGTGTCTGCGTTCAGGAGGGAGAGTGAGTGAGAGAGGGAAGGAGAGACGGAGAGAAAGAACGCCAAGAGCTGTAGGCTGAATGTCCGTTAGGAATACATGCCGAGCTCACCAAAAAACAAGGCCCCTTGTCTTTATCTGGCTGTTTTATTCCCTTTGTTTTAGGAACTCTATGCATAGGACTTCAGAGGAGGCTGCTACGACTACATCAAAGGGCTCAGACAGATTGCAGCCCAGCGGACACACTCCGAGTGGGCATTCATTTGTTTGTTGAAATATTTTGGAGAAAAAAAAAATAAAAAGAAAAAAAAAAATATTCAGGAAACGAAAGTGTGCTCTTTTGTTTTGGTCCTTTGTTTGGCCCCTAGTTTCTTTTTTATATATATATATATATTATTTTTTTTTCTTCTTTTTTTTCTTTCTATTCTTTGTCTTCTTCTGGAAGTTTCCAAATGTCGGAGGTGCACGGGTCACACTGGCACCTTGTTTTTGTAAGATGCTCGTTTGGGGTGGGGGGCGGTCCATCTTCTCTCTCACCGACTCTTCTGACAAGCTCTCTGAGTTCACCCACATGGCTCAGGGCGAAAATCAATGCCCATATGTGTCTTCAGCTACTCTGTGGAAGAGTAATGAAGGTTAGGAGAGAGAGAGAGAGAGACGCAGAGAGAGAGAGAGAGACAGAGAGAGAGAGAGATGCAGAGAGAGAGAGAGAGACGCAGAGAGAGAGAGAGAGACGCAGAGAGAGAGAGAGAGAGAGAGAGAGAGAGAGAGAGACGTAGAGAGAGAGAGAGAGAGAGAGAGAGACGTAGAGAGAGAGAGACCCGAGGAATGCAACACCAAATGCAACACAGACAAAATATTCATCAGTGCCAACAACATCTTGCATCTCTTTACTGAAATAATCGGTGAATAATTAAAAACAACGCTTTCAGATTTTTTCCCAATGCCCCCAGGTGCCTTTGACGGCCAGTGATGGATTCAGAAGCCAGACTAATTGCTGAGAGCGTTGTAGGCCTGGAATTAAAGATCCCAAACAGACACTTCAGCCATGAATTTATTCACACTTTTTTCGGCGGCCATTACCCTTCATGCTTTACAGTGATGATCGCTGACCTTGAATTGGGAATTGCAGACGAGCTATTGATCGCCATTAGATCTTTGTGTGGTTTGGGTTGAGGGTTTGCTAGAATGAAGTCAAATTCTAACTCACATGCATAGGAGGACGCCACCAGTGGGTAATTTACATAACAAGCTTCTTTGAAAGAGTTTCAACTTGTTTTGGAATGGAGTGTGATATATTTCTCTGTCGAAGCCTGTGACATCAAAGCAAATCCACCCTCTGAATGAGTTAAAGAATGTGTTTTGGTGTTTACATTTACATTTATATGTATTCATTTTGCAGACGGTGTGTGTCAGAGAGAGTTGTGTATCATCTCCCCCACACTTTACTCCACATAGTGATGTCCTTCCTGTGGTACAGTACATCTGTGCTGGGTGTTGTCATCAAAATGTCATACTGCAACTGAACATCCCATCAAATTGAAGATCTGCTTCATTTCAGTATTCAGTGATGTCACACATCTGAATAAAAATCCTCAAAACAGAATTTCAAATCAACATTCTCTCATCGTTGACAAAAACCTCACCTTTTTTGTGGTATTGTTTCTAGAAATGTACAGTTTTACACACAGTTTGGACAAGAGGAAGTGACCAGCTGCAGTGTGCTCGTCTTGTTCCACACATTCTCCCTCAGTGGTGCAGGGACTCTTCCTCCTCCCTCCACCTCCTCTCTCCTGCCCCTCTCCTCTCTCTCCTGCCCCTCTCCTCTCTCTCCTGCCCCTCTCCTCTCTCTCCTGCCCCTCTCCTCTCTCTCCTGCCCCTCTCCTCTCTCCTGGCCCTCTCCTCTCTCCTGCCCCTCTCCTCTCTCTCCTACCCCTCTCTCTCCTGGCCCTCTCTTCTCTCCTGCCCCTCTCCTCTCTCTCCTACCCCTCTCTCTCCTGGCCCTCTCCTCTCTCCTGGCCCTCTCTTCTCTCTCCTGCCCCTCTCCTCTCTCTCCTACCCCTCTCCTCTCTCTCCTACCCTTCTCTCTCCTGCCCCTCTCCTCTCTCTCCTACCCCTCTCCTCTCTCTCCTACCCTTCTCTCTCCTGCCCCTCTCCTCTCTCTCCTACCCCTCTCCTCTCTCTCCTGCCCCTCTCCTCTCTCCTCTCTCTCCTGCCCCTCTCCTCTCTCTCCTGCCCCTCTCCTCTCTCTCCTGCCCCTCTCCTCTCTCCTGCCCCTCTCCTCTCTCTCCTACCCCTCTCCTCTCTCTCCTGCCCCTCTCCTCTCTCCTGCCCCTCTCCTCTCTCTCCTACCCCTCTCCTCTCTCTCCTGCCCCTCTCCTCTCTCTCCTGCCCCTCTCCTCTCTCCTGCCCCTCTCCTCTCTCTCCTACTCCTCTCCTCTCTCTCCTGCCCCTCTCCTCTCTCTCCTGCCTTCCTCTCGTTTTCTGCTGTTCTCTTCCATCGCCCAGTGGCCCCTGGAGGGTCTCTGTGAAGGCCGAAGGGCTTCCAGGGGCTTTCAATGCTTCATCCTTGTCTTAAGTGTTCAAAGGCTCTGTCTTCACACGCACACACACACACACACGCACACACACACACACACACGCACACACACACACGCACACACACGCACACACACACACACACACACACGCACACACACACACACACCAGCATACACCCATGCAGGCACTATTTGGGGCTGGGGGCCAGTAAACCTTCCCTGTACGCTGGCCTTAACATCCCATCACGCCAGCAGCCCACCACACTGGGATTAACCACGCCAAGCCGTGGAGTGTGAACAATGTGCTCTTGAAACTATCAAGGCTCTTTTTCAACCAGAGAGCTACGAGCAGAAAATGAGCCACACAAGATGGTGTGTTTGGCACACAAGGTCTTGTGGGTTTCTTAACAGTTATGTTTTCCTGTGTAACTTGATCTCTTTCTCTCCTTCTCTATCTCTCACCCTTTCTCCCTCTTACACTCTCTCTCCCTCTATCTTTGTGTCTCTCGCTCTTCATCTCTTTATCACTTGCTCTCTCCATTTATTCAATCAATTTCTCTCTCTCTCTCTCTCTCTCTCTCTCTCTCTCTCTCTCTCTCTCTCTCTCTCTCTCTCTCTCTCTCTCTCTCTCTCTCTCTCTCTCTCTCTCTCTCTCTCTCTCTCTCTCTCTCTCTCTCTCTCTCTCTCTCTCTCTCTCTCTCTCTCTCTCTCTCTCTCTCTCTCTCTCTCTCTCTCTCTCTCTCTCTCTCTCTCTCTCTCTCTCTCTCTCTCTCTCTCTCTCTCTCTCTCTCTCTCTCTCCCTCTCAGCAGCAATCTGCTCATGTCCAGGGTCCATGTCCCAGCCAGATTACAGGAGGGTGTAATATGTGTGAATCTGCAGACTTGCTGGTGTAACTGCACCTTCAGGGACTCTAAAGTGGGGGACGGATAGGGAAACCAGATGTGCTCTCTACTGGAGAAAACAGTTGCTGTGAGATCACCCGTAAACGCCACATGAAGATTTCACACAGCAGTGATAGGTGAGGCCGGGGGAGGATCAGACTATACAGTTAACCTGAAATATGTCTATGAAATGAACTCCCTGTGTGTGTGTGTGTGTGTGTCAGTCCCTCTCTCAGCATGTGCCTGACTGAGACACACACACTGTGTGTGTGTGTGTTTCCACATGTGGACACAATGTCTACGTGTTTCATAGAGTGAATGTGTAGTTTTTCACTCATCCAGTATACAGGCTTCCTCCGGCCTTATCTACAGTGCATGTCCTTGTTATTGATCAAGTGTCAGCCCTGACGAGTGTGCTGTCTCCCCTAACCCCGCTCTCCCTCCCCTCCCCTCTCCCTCCGCTCCTCTCTCCCTCCGGTCCTCTCTCCCTCCGCTCTCCCTCCCCTCCCCTCTCCCTCCCCTCTCCCTCCCCTCCTCTCTCCCTCCGCTCTCCCTCCCCTCCTCTCTCCCTCCCCTCTCCCTCCCTCCTCTCTCCCTCCGCTCTCCCTCCCCTCCTCTCTCCCTCCCCTCTCCCTCCCCTCTCCCTCCCCTCTGCCTCCCCTCTGCCTCCCCTCTGTCTCCCCTCTCCCTCCCCTCTCCCTCCCCTCTGCCTCCCCTCTCCCTCCCCTCTCCCTCCCCTCTCCCTCCCCTCTGCCTACCCTCTCCCTCCCCTCCTCTCTCCCCTCCCCTCTCCCCTCCCCTCTCCCTCCCCTCTCCCTCCCCTCTGCCTCCCCTCTCCCTCCCCTCTCCCTCCCCTCTGCCTCCCCTCTCCCTCCCCTCTCCCTCCTCTCTGCCTCCCCTCTCCCACCCCTCCTCTCTGCCTCCTCTACCAACACTGGCGGGTTAGGGCCAGGATTACCCTTTGATGGTTGGGATTAGTGTTAGGTGTTGCTCCAACCAAAACTCACTCCCTTAAAGAGATTAAAGTCAGGACCTTGGGATCACAAATAACCCCATGATACAGCCCTGTGGAGTGTGCACAATACATGTATTCTGTCACGATGGGTGATGAAACGGACTGAATCCATCGAGCTACAGGCATCGAAACTCTGAATGAAATGTTGAAATGTTTTTCCCGCTAATTATGGGATGTTTGGTGGGTGTGATATAGGGGTGTTTGACATGATTGTGCAATCTGTATGGGATCCGTGTGAGATGAGACCAAACTGCTGTCAGTGACCAGACATGCTGGCATGATCTGAACCCCCACTGACCCTTCTGAGTGTGGTCGTGTGTGTGTGTGTGTGTGTGTGTGTGTGTGTGTGTGTGTGTGTCGGATGGCACCTGACAGCCCATTGCCCCTCAGCTGCGAACCCTGGCACAGATTTCTGTGTGTGTTTGTGTGTGTGTGTGTGTGTGTGTCAGTGAGCCTGTGGCGTGCCCTGCAGTCTGTGCCACCATGCCTGAGGTCAAATGAACTTATCATGAGTGGGATGACAAGCAGCAGCCAGCGATGCCAAAGAGGGGGTGACAAACTGGGCTTGTCAGGGCTGGTCTGGCTCTGTACCTCATCCCCTGCCTCTCCCTGTGTCTGACCTCTGGACCTCTGGGCCTCTGGGAGCCCTGTCCCCCTGCCCAGGCATTTACTCATGTTGAAAGGTTCGACCTACAGGCTGAAAGTAAATGTATACTTTCATTCAAGTACTCTGCACACAATTTTACTGGCTTGTAACTGATATCTGATTGTTTCTTTCTCTCTCTCTCACTCTCTCTCTCTTTCACACACACACACACACACATGCATACATGCATATATACATACATACATGCATGCATGCATGCATATATACATACATAAGTAGCATCAGTAGCATCAGTAGCATCAGTAGCATCAGTAGCATCAGTAGCATCAGTAGCACTACAAACGTTCTTTTGCAGACAAACCCAGTCTGGTGGCAGGCTGGCATCCTGGGCCCTCCTCCTCCTCTTCTCACCCCTCCTCCCCCTCCTCCTCTTCTCACCCCTCCCCCTCCTCCCCCTCCTCCTCTTCTCACCCCTCCTCCTCTTCTCACCCCTCCCCCTCCTCCCCCACCTCCTCCTCTTCCTCTTCCTCTTCCTCCTCCTCTTCCTCCTTCTCTTACCCCACCTCCCCCTCCTCCTCCTCCACTTCCTCCTCCTCCCCAAGCCTAGATGAACCTTCAGGACCAGGGGAGCCCCAGTCAATCAAATTATTTAGCACACACAGATGTTCCCACACATCTCCACAAACACACACACACAGACACACACACACATATACAAACGCGACAAAGACTTCTACTCAAACATCCCATGTCACCCCATTTATTTAATTTGGCCTAGTACAATACAGACACACACATGGAACAGTTCAATAGAGAAATGAACCTAAAACGCACATCAGAATTGCAACTTCAATTGCAAACATGCAATCAGAATCACGTGTATAATTGTATGTAAATTCTGTGAAATGTAGTTCAGGAGAGCCCCACATCTTCCGGAGGTGATTATCTTGATGAGTCTGCCTGTCTGATGTATCTGACTGGAACACAGGACTGCATGGTGTGCCCAGAGAATTACCCTTAATGGGCATTTTGAAAGAGATTCATTTATGGCATGATGAAAAGGGTCGGTCTGACCCATTGTCATGTTGCAGCAGTTTTGTATCAGTGGGCATCATGAAAGGACTGGATCGTTTTCAGTAATATGGTCAGACCGTACGTTCAATATTCAATAAACAGACTCAGGCTAAAGGCGCCTTGAGGTTGTACAAGACACACAGCGTATTAGGAAGAAAACAAACCCACACATTGTCAATGCTATTCAACGATCTCTGCATGCTCTGGTGTGAAATTTAGTTCAGCTAAATTCGTATTTTTCTCTCTCGCGTAGGTATCAGAAACCAAACGTGCTTGTGTAGTCTGGTGTTGCGGTTGACTTGCTCTATGCTAACGCCCGCCTCACAGATCACACCAGAGTGCCTTCCACTGAAAACGGCACTTCATTGAACAATTAATTATTCTAATGATAGACCAGCACTCAATGGTGCTTTAACATAAAAATGGAGGGAGGGAGGGAGGGAGGGAGGGAGGGAGGGAGGGAGGGAGGGAGGGAGGGAGGGAGGGAGGGAGGGAGGGAGGGAGGGAGGGAGGGAGGGAGGGAGGGAGGGAGGGAGGGAGGGAGGGAGGGAGGGAGGGAGGGAAAAGAGGATGGATTAAAAGACATGAAGAGACAGAGGGAGAAAGAGTAGAAAAAGAGAAGTAAAAAAAAATAGGATCAGACAGCGTAGCCAATCCCCAAGATGGCAGAGACAGAGAGAGAGAGAGAGAGAGAGAGAGAGAGAGAGAGAGAGAGAAGGGAGAGAGAGAGAGAGAAAGGGAGAAAGAGAGAGAAACACAATGACACAGAAACAAAGACTGGTTGGTTTGTAATCCTCTGTGATTTTCATAAATAGGTGAGCTGTCTGCCACAGATTTGTGACACAGTGTGTTCATGCCCCTGTGTGTAGGTGGGTGTGTTCATGACCCTGTGTGTGTGTGTGTGTGTGTGTTTGTGACCCTGTGTGTGTGTGTTCATGACCCTGTGTGTGTGTGTGTGTGTGTGTGTGTGTGTGCTAATGCCCCTATTGGAGTATGTGTGTGCATGTTTGAGATGGAGAACCAGAGATAGATTAGATAAGGCTCAAAGCAGACCTGTATCAGTACTGGGAGTGTTAGCAAGTCCTTACAAGCCTCAATCACCTCATTGACCGCAGAGAAATTCCCTTCCACCAGGAGCTGGAACCACATTTTACCACACCAACATCTACACACTGCACACTACCTAGTCCCTGCAGGCAGATCTGAACCTGAACTGGGTCAAATAGAAGACACACACACAAACACACACAGACATTCTAAGATCTTTAGAAATTCTAACGTGGACACACACACCTCCAGTGTTGACACACACACACATGCTATCTCCATCTACTTGCCCTCAAGCCTGATGTGAAAAGCACGGTGTGAAATTTCGCAGCATCTGCCTCCGCTTTGTGGCAGGCATGGTCGTTATGGATAAACAGCAGCCATGTGAGCCATTTATCCCCTCCATTTTCCCTCCATGTCTTTTGTACCGGGCACTTTGAGAATTCACATAAGCCTTGATGAAAAATGAACACGTGTCTTCCCTCTCATCTTTATGAAAAGAAGGAATGTTCATCAGACCTTGTTTTCTGCCTTCTCCTCCCCAACAACGTGTTGTTCTGAGAGCCATTACATGGTGCGCACCTTCCTTTCCGGCAGAAAAGAAAGGAAGAGAGGAGGAGAGAGAGAAAGACAGAGAGAGGGAGAGAGGGAGAAAGACAGAGGGAGACAGAGAGAAAAGGAGAGAGAGAGAGAGAGGGGGGGGGGGGGGCATGATAGAGAGGTAGAGAGAGAGCGGGGTATATAAAAGGTGCTGTCACTTTAAGGCAGATTGTTGAGGCGATGCCAGGACCTGATGACTGCAGCACTCAGTCCCTGTGGCATCACAAGATGGCTGCCCAGGGTTCTATTTGCATATGCTGTTCAGGGCAGGGCGCATCTCCCCCCTTTTTTTTTATTGTTTTTAATCAGAGCCGAATGTCAACAAAATAAATGAAGTTGCGTGCGGAAGTGAAATTTTTATCACGTCGGGGGGATGCGCATTTCCACCCCCACCCCCCCCCCCACCTCAACAATTCATCACAGGCCATATTGAGGCAGGAAGGAGACTGAAGGAGCCAGTAATCAATGGAAGGGCTCCATATGGCTGGGATCAAAGGTGTCACATAGTGTGTGGTTCTGCTTTATTGCCAGCCAGCACTGTTAATTGGACAACAAGATCAGAGGCAATATTAAAATCCAATTAAATTGATATGAACAGATTGCCAAGTGATGTACACTAATGTATAATTGAGTATCAAGCAAATGCGAGTGGCCCGTCTTGAGCGCCTGGCTGCTGAATAAATGATGGTGAAGCCGTGGAGGACAGGAACAAGTTTGCACATTAACTCCCCCCCCCCCCCTTGCCCCCCTCCCCTCCCTCACTCTGCAGGGCCTCACAGTCACAGAGCTCTGAAGAGCAGCAACTGGCTGGCATTCTTAAAGGGACATTTTCATCTTGCATGTTTAGGGAGTGGGATGAGGGATTTCTGTGCGTGTGGGTAGAGTGTGTGTGTGTACATCATGTGTAGGAGAAGAACGGAGGGGGGTATGTGTGTGTGTGTGCGTGCGTGTGTGTGTGTGCGTGTGTGTGCGTGTGTGTGTGTGTGTGTGTGGGTGCGTGTGGGTGCGTGTGTGTGTGGGTGGGTGCGTGTGTGTGTGTGTGTGTGCGCGCGCGTGTGTGTGTGTGTGTGTGCGTGTCCAGGGGGAGGGGCTGGCGTGTAACATTTTAAACGGCGTAATTCCATCACACGCAGGCGACTTTAATTTGAATTTAATAAAATCTAAATGATTTATTGCTTTTTTGCAGGAGCAAAAGAAAGTGCATGTTGTGGTGCTTTGGCTAATCGGGCATGAACACGGACAGCCTCCCATCTAGCAGCAAGGCCCCGGTGCCGAGTGCTCTTTCAAAAAAGAAATAAATAAGATAAAGAAGGATGTGCTGACGCTATTTAACAGACCAATGAGGCCTAGTCCAAGGTGACATTTCTAGATAAGGTAAACTTGGACGACAGCCCAAAATAATCAAAAGTTCATCAAAATCTATGCATTTATTAATTGATTCAACGCCTACTGAACTAAAATACGTGACTTGGAGGGGGGGATGTGAAAGAGATTTACATATGTAATTCTTAATGACATTTTAGACCCTGTGATCATTCCTTCTTTTTTTTCTTTTTCAAATTATTAATGTTGGTTGTTTTGGTTGCAATCCAGCATATGTTTTTTTTTTTTTTCACTTCTCCGGTCCTTGCATTAAGCTAGTTTTCTTAATTAAGCAGGCAAAGGGCTCATTAGCTGCCATGGCAATGGGGTGGCGTGATGAGCCCGTCTCAGTGCCGACAGTGATGCCCAGACAAAGTGCCTTGGGAGCAGGTGATGACAAGTTCCCGATGGCATAGTGCCATCTGGGCTCAGACTTGGTCCTGATCGTCACATCACCCATTATGGAGTACAGAAGACATCCGTCCCCCATCCACCAAATGTCCTCAAAGACATCAAAACACGCGCTGGCTCTTTGCAGATCTTTGGACTTGACCAAGATAGACAAAGGGAAAAATAATTGGTTTGGCTCAATCGGGAACCTTTGTTTACCACCGAGTTTTACCGAGAACATTTTGCGGTTGTTAGTTTACCTTGCACAACAGCAAACACATTTGATATCTCTCTACCTTTTGGTTTACTTTCATGATTGTAATATTGTTTTAAACATAAAGAGATTTTTTTTTATCGGTAGGCACTATCTAACATCTTTGGTCAGCCTATACAAGTCTCAACACCTGCGAAGTCTAACGAAGCCGGTCAAACTGAATCAGACCGCCCACACCATCTGAAAACAGTTGTGGTGAACCATATGTCCAGCAACACTAGCAGCTAAATGTAGCTCCTTGTATGGGATATTTAATCAGAGGGTCTGCTTGCTGTGTTATACATAGACAACTTAGTATACCTGGTCGCAAGGTTAGGGACTCATCAATCTGGGAACCGGGGTATTTTCGTTTTTTTATTAACATCTGGGGAAAACTAGTTCTTTCCAGCAATCTTAGATTGCCCACGCGCGCTGCTGTAAATGTGTTCCTGGATGACCCTCACGTCTGACCCAAAACACTAATCACAAACGTAATGTATTCATAAAATCCTTCCGTGCAACAAAAGAGAGGGAGGCAGGCGCAAACAGCAAATACGAGTTGGACACAAGAGGTTGTAGTTCATGATAGGTGGTCGAAACGGCGCGTGATAGTGGTTGATTCTTTTTGCTCGTGAATCTGTCTCTTTTCTGTCGTGTCAAAGAACCGGACCAAAGGTTCAAGCTTGTCTCACGGATGGAAGTTATAATGACGCATGTATTGCTTTATTTAGGGATGACCTCTGAATCTGAACCAGCGTACACACATCACAACAGAGGGAGAGAGGGAAACCCATAGTTACACCCCAAACGTTATTTTACGATCTCTGTGGTCACCTTTCCGTAGGTCTTGGCTGTCATTATGCGGCCCAGTGTTTGGTTTTTAAAACATTCTCCCTCTGATTTGGCCAACAGACCTTTTTTATTTATTTTTTAAATAAGGGTATTTAAAAACAGGGAATAATCCTTTTTCCCAAACCCTGGAAGCTTAAATGTAGCGTTTGAAGCCATGTGAATGAGACCCACAGACCAGGAGAGATGTTTATTCTAGAGATCTCTGAAAGGCTGTTTTGTGGTCAGCCTTGTGGTTCGAGGGCAAAGATAAAATGATTTGAATTGAGTTCTTCTTTTTTCACAGGACTGCATAGCTGCAATGCCACGTATATACATATCCACCCACATACACAGCCTATGTACAAACAGTGAAAAATAAAACAACTTGACTTGGAATGTTTTAAAGTTTGCTTGGTTTTGGATGTGAATATAACGATTCCTTATTCTCTAAAGTGCAAGGTCCTGTGTATTTCTGTTTCTCTAGCGATGGCTTAAAGGCCAGTCACGTTTAATAACTACATTCCATGCTGGATACATGCCACATTGAAACACGCACACAAGATTACACACACCCATAAGAGGAAGAATAATGTGTGTGTATGCTTGTGTGCTTGCACATCGCTCACTGCACACAGACATCCACTACAGTGAGTGGGAGATTTCTTGAAGATCCTAATTTAATCCCCAATCCCTAATCTGGTGTGCACCCCAAAACCCGCTCACACACAAAGACTTGCATCCTAATCCCTATGTAGAGATGGCTTCTCATTTTCCTTAGTGTTGGTTTGCAGGAAAAAACACGTGTCATTTGATGGAAAATAGATGTTTCTCTTACTTAACTCTCTAGCAAGTCTCACTCCTGTCCCTTGTCCATGACAATAATTCAAAGAATGATTTCAAGTCATATCAAATGCACAGTATACAGGATGAATATACTTTGCAATGAAATGTTTGTTCTGCAGCTCCTTCCTTTGAATAACAGTAATAAAACAACAAAACACATCACAATAAACATTAGTAAAAGAGTGAAATATGTTAAACAAGTGGCTTACTAAATATTTTCAAAGTTCTGTTGCATTGATACTCACAAATTACTCCATTCTTGAAATGTGCGAAAGACAATCAATATACCAGGATACATTGTGACATAAGGTGTTCAGTGACTGGCAAGTTCCTCCATTTTCTTTGTGTCTATTAAACTTTACTGGGTGTATTTCTATGATCATTCTTTCATTGCAAAGCTGCACTTTGTGATCTCACAATAGTTATAGTGTGAGCACTGTGATCTCACAATAGTTATAGTGTGAGCACTGTAGGGTCATTATATCCCTTCATCAGAGGGACTTACAGTGTCCACTCACCAGACAAATGACCACACTGAGCATCTTTGCTCAGGCTCACAACCCTGGTCCAAAATAAACCACATTATCTGGAGAATATCCCTGATTAGGTTGAATTAGTGTGGATCCACAGTTTGTGAGGTGGTGGTGGAGGGTGTCGACCAACAGGGAGGAGGAGAGAGGATAGAGGAGGAGGAGGGAGTAGAGAAGGAGAGGAGGAGAGGAGGAGGAAATGAAGGAGGAGGGAGGAGAGGAGAGGAGGAGAGGAAGGAGGAGGAGAGGAGGAGGGAGGACGAGGAGAGGAGGAGGAGAGGAGGAGGGAGGACGAGGAGAGGAGGAGGAGGGAGGAGAGGAGGTGGAGGAGGAAGGACGAGGAGAGGAGGGGGGAAAGGAGGAGAGGAGGAGGAGGAGGGAGAAGGAGGGAGGAGAGGAGGAGAGAAAGGAGGAGGAGAGGAGGAGGAGAGGAGAAGAGGAAGGAGGAGGAGAGGAGGAGGAGGGAGGAGAGGAGGTGGGGGAGGAGGTGGAGGAGGGAGGGAGGGATGGAGGGGCAGGGATGGACACGGGACACAGCAGGGGGCTAATTCCTCCCATGCTCCTCTGCAGCTGTGCCCCTTTAGTTGAGTGACAGATCCACATGCGAAGGGGGCTTCTGCATATGCCAGAGCAGGGGGCACCAAACCAGCTCGTGAAATGCCAAGCTAGACATAGTTCTGGCAGGACACCTCTCATGGGGATGATGACGGAGCACAAAAGAGCAGTTAGAGAAGGACATCTACTGAAAAAGAAATGTAGTCAATATCTAGCCTGGACACTAATGCTGTTGAAGGCCTTGCTAGTTTGACATCTGCATATGCCACAAAATGGGAACCATAACTAGTCATACCACCAGGATATAATACAGAATGATTTTGATCTTAAATCTCATGGAAGACAGCTATAAGATTAAGAAGTAAAGAAGTATAATAAGTAAACTTGTGCAATAAAATGCTAATGATTAATATGGCATTCAAGACAGTATGGTGGAAAATAAAAATAAATATCATAGACGACCAACATAGTGGTCCTTTCCAGAATATTGTTGTTCAACAATAATTAATCAATACGACACTGCTTTGAATCTCGCACTGCATAACTTAAAATATTCCCTTGCATTTGAATAAAATCTAAATATAATACAAAAATACGTCACACAAATAAAAAGAAACCCTTAAAAGCAATATGGCTGGAGAGACTGCAATTAGCCTACAACCGAAAAATATGCTGACGCCAACGCATACAAAAAAAAAAAAATCACGAATGAGGTTCGACCTTGATTGGGTCCGTTCCTTAGGAAACCAAGGCAAGGCTTGTGTGTCTGTTTGGGCATTGAAACAGAAGACAGGAAACGCTGTCGCCCTTCTTGTGGTAGGACCCTGAGCACGGTAACCTTATATCAAAGACTAGCGTGCTCAACAGCGAGGGGAATCGCATTAATAATTGAGAAGCGCGCGGTAACAAGCTGTGAGATGTGGTGAATACCTATTGTAAGGACGACTAGCTCCCTGTGTACGATTATCTACTTTTAACCTTTTCCTCCCTCATGGTTCCGTGAGCATGTTTAGCTATGAGAGAGAGAGATACCCTCTGCATACAGTCATTTTGCTTGAAGCGCCAGCTATAGGCTACTGCTTTACTGCGTAGCATCTTAGCCCCAAGGCTGGGAAGGCTTCTCCATATTATCCGTTGTCTATCTCTGTATAGAGAATAAGTAGATTTTTCTGGTATCAGTAGGCCAAATTTACTTCACTATTTTTCCGACAACTTTTTATTTTTTCCTTACACAAATACTTTCTACTTCTTACCTTTTAAAACCAGGCTGTCTACTTTAGTTTGAATCTGTATTTGTTGGCATGATCAATAGTATATCTCGTCATTGCTTGCCTTTTTTTATTTCCTATACATCACTGTTGTTACACTGATGTTCTGTTATTACAGTGTTAATACACTTTTTTACACTGTTGTAACAGTGTTATGTTGTTATTATACTGTTGTTATTATGTTGCTATATCTTATCTTCTTATTCATATTTGTCTGCGGAGTAGCATTTAAAACTGAACACGTTTAACTATCGAGTCTCAAGAGATGTAAGGCTGTAACTGTTAGCCCTAAGGTGTCAGGTGTGGCATCTCAGGGTTAGGGTTCTGCCATTTTGTAAGATGTCCTTCTCGTTTTCTCTGTTCTCACAGCCCGTGGGACTGAGGTCAAAACATCGACACCCTGAGATACGAGAGAGAGATATTCCAAAACCCTGCCTCAGATGCCTTTGTCCAGCCTCAAGGTCAAGAGACTGTTGAGACTTTGGGGAAAAGTCGCCTCACAAGCATGGCGCAGAGCACCTCAACCCTGCTATTAGCTGGAAATCGTAGACAGTAAAATGACCTTAAACTTGTGGACCAAAGGTCATGAGGCAAAAAGTCGTTTTTTTGCGAGTCTAGTGAACCGTGGTTGTTTTGGCAGTTCCTAAGAACAGTAACAAGCCGGTTGTCAGATAATTATTCCTAATTCACTGCAGCTGTAACAAAGCATGATGTGGGACCTTTTATGACTGACCTCCTTTCAACACACACTTCACACTTGAACACAGAGTCCACTCAGGGAAGCTTGTAAAACGCTTCCTGAATAGACTCAGTCCCCATGACCGTCAGGGGCCAGTCTTTGATCACAGTGCGCTCTGTGATTCCAAGGTCATTACCTTTGTTCTATTTCAGGGTGGCCTGGTGTCACAACATCCCTACACCTGATTATGCGTTTTTATCCCCCGACACTGTGCCTAACAACACCTCAGTGAAGACTTTTGCTGTGGGTCCTCAGTGAAGACTTTTGCTGTGGGTCCTCAGTGAAGACTTTTGCTGTGGGTCCTCAGTGAAGACTTTTGCTGTAGGTCCTCAGTGAAGACTTTTGCTGTGGGTCCTCAGTGAAGACTTTTGCTGTGGGTCCTCAGTGAAGACTTTTGCTGTGGGTCCTCAGTGAAGACTTTTGCTGTAGGTCCTCAGTGAAGACTTTTGCTGTGGGTCCTCAGTGAAGACTTTTGCTGTGGGTCCTCAGTGAAGACTTTTGCTGTGGGTCCTCAGTGAAGACTTTTGCTGTAGGTCCTCAGTGAAGACTTTTGCTGTGGGTCCTCAGTGAAGACTTTTGCTGTAGGTCCTCAGTGAAGACTTTTGCTGTAGGTCCTCAGTGAAGACTTTTGCTGTAGGTCCTCAGTGAAGACTTTTGCTGTAGGTTTTAGTGGCTAGTTATATGCTCTTTGATCAAGTTTTACTGTCGTGATTTGCACCCACAGTAAATGTTTTTAGCCGTTGCTAAAATTTAAACAAGACTTTGGAACGCAACTTCTTGTCGCATGAAACACTTTCCATATCTCCACCAGTTTCATTTTTAATAGCGCATTAAAAGGAACTTCATTAATTACTGACAAGAAGCTGAAAAGCAAGTGGCTGCTGCATTTGAAGTGATTTGTGGTAGAAAAAGAGCATTCCCATACGTATAAATCCCATTGTTGTTTTGCCAAAACAACAGTGAACGAAAACAACAACAATAATCAAGTTAAAGAGGGCCTTCTCAGTAGGCACTGGGCCCAAGTCTTTTCAAGTACAGTTGCAACAATTATCTTCAAAGACGATTAGAGCGGGAACCTTTGTTTTCATCCCAATCCGCATGGCTTGAACCTGACCCTGTTTCTTCAAGCGGGTTGAGGATTACATGTTCCTTTAGTACAGTTTGATAGGGAGAGCACTTTTTTCCTATTTATTATTCATCTTTTTTTTCTTCATCCCGCTTTAATTTATTATTCATTTGATCTAAAATTTCATTAATTTTCTAAAATGTTCCAATGGGGGCCTAACTGGCTTGGGCAAAAGGGGTTCTTTGTCCAACCCTCTTTTGTGGTTGTCTATTATTCTTTTATGGCAGTGTTGTAGAGGTTATCATCTTCTGAGGGCAAACAGAGCTTGCTGGAAAGTTTTAATCAGCTTTTAATGAGAAGGGTCAGCCTTGGACTGGAGAGAGAGAGAGAGAGAGAGAGAGAGTGAGAGAGAGAGAGAGAGAGAGAGAGAGAGAGAGAGAGAGAGAGAGAGAGAGAGTGAGAGAGAGAGAGAGAGAGAGTGAGAGAGAGAGAGAGAGAGAGAGAGAGTGAGAGAGAGAGAGAGAGAGAGAGAGAGAGAGAGAGAGAGAGAGAGAGAGAGAGAAAGAGAGAGAGGGAGTGAGAGGAGAGAAAAAGCCAGTGGAGAGGGAAAAAATGTTGGAGTCTCGGTTTACCAAGTAGCTTCTGTACAACTTCTTTGCACGCTCTACATACGGTTTTCTTCATCACTCATACAATCTCTCTCTCTTTCCCCCCTCCCCTCTCTCTCTCTCTCTCTCTCTCTCTCTCTCTCTCTCTCTCTCCTCCCTCTCTCTCTCTCTCTCTCTCTCTCTCTCTCCCTGTCTTAATCTCTCTCTCTCCCTCTCTTTCACTGTCTTAATCTTTCACTGTCTAAATCTTTTACTCTCTCTGTCTTCTCTTGTACAGTCAGTTAGGCGAGGACAGCAGGATGCAGGTATGACATCTCATCCTCCCAACAGACCAGTAACCACATTGCAGTTCTACATGTTAACAATGTCTTTTCTCAGTTGTCATTCTGTTCTCTCTTTGACATCAGACATCTCTTCCATGTCCAGGTCTCTTTCCATAAATCCAAAGCGTGAGAGCTCTCTGACTCAGGCTCTTAGTAAACCCATCTCTCCTGTAACAGCTATTTCCGTCCTTTTTAGTTCAACATGTATCATTCCATCCATACCTTTTTGTGATAGTCTAAAACCTTGAGATATCCCTCCTTGCCGTCTCCTCTCTAACCCTACTGGCCTTTCTCTGTCTCTCTCGCTCGCTCTCTCGCTCTTCTTCTCTCCTTTTATCTGTGGTTGTAGCTCATTCTCTGGACTTTACCCTTGGACTATTATCCTCTACAAGTGCAAGGCATAATCCATTCCATTATTATCAAGTTAGCGTCCAGGATCTGTCTTGAAGACAGTTCTTTACACCACTCTACAAAGACATACGACACCCAACATATCTCATGCCACTTTTTAGGACAAATCAGAAAAACAGAGGTATTGATGTATTTGGTTGCTACTCGATTGGAAAATACAAACTGTCAAACCTTCAAAATCGACATTGCAGTGAAAAATTGTACTTACGTAAGGTTTGCTCTTCCCTGTGTCATTACTGTAACTAGAGGTTCTGCATGTTCTATTGACTGTTGTTTATGTCAGGGTGTATTCTACACTTAAACCTGTAAAATTGTGCCACATGTCACATTTGTATCTAAAGATTTAGTTGAGTCATAAATTGATGAGTTGATAAATTGGACCTCGGTTCATAGAGACCCAAAGTTAACATGTGTTAGTAATTCTTAGACAGCAGGAGGAGGATGCATACGGTTAGCTCTTGGATGCAGACAAGTAATTGTGACAGCTCCTACAGCAGCTCCTACAGTAGGTCTTACAGCAGCTCCTACAGCAGCTCCTACAGGAAGTCTTACATCAGCTCCTACAGCAGCTCCTACAGTAAGTCTTACAGCAGCTCCTACAGCAGCTCCTACAGTAAGTCTTACAGCAGCTCCTACAGCAGCTCCTACAGCAGCTCCTACAGCAGCTCCTACAGCAGGTCCTACAGCAGCTCCTACAGTAAGTCTTACAGCAGCTCCTACAGCAGCTCCTACAGCAGCTCCTACAGCAGCTCCTACAGCAGGCCCTACAGGAAGTCTTACAGCAGCTCCTACAGCAGCTCCTACAGCAGGCCCTACAGGAAGTCTTACAGCAGCTCCTACAGCAGCTCCTACAGCAGGCCCTACAGGAAGTCTTACAGCAGGTCCTACAGCAGCTCCTACCGCAGGCCCTACAGGAAGTCTTACAGCAGCTCCTACAGCAGCTCCTACAGCAGGTCTTACAGCAGCTCCTACAGCAGCTCCTACCGCAGGCCCTACAGGAAGTCTTACAGCAGCTCCTACAGCAGGCCCTACAGGAAGTCTTACAGCAGCTCCTACAGCAGCTCCTACAGCAGGCCCTACAGGAAGTCTTACAGCAGGTCCTACAGCAGCTCCTACCGCAGGCCCTACAGGAAGTCTTACAGCAGCTCCTACAGCAGGTCTTACAGCAGCTCCTACAGCAGGTCTTACAGCAGCTCCTACAGCAGGTCCTACAGCAGCTCCTACAGCAGGTCCTACAGGAAGTCTTACAGCAGGTCTTACAGCAGGTCTTACAGCAGCTCCTACAGCAGGTCTTACAGCAGCTCCTACAGCAGGTCTTACAGCAGCTCCTACAGCAGGTCTACGTCTAGCTGGGATTTCTGCTCTTGTCTCTGACATGTTTATGTATGTTCACTCCCTTGTCTCCATATCTCTGTTATCCTTATCTCATTCCTCGCACAGTGAATTGTCAGAAAATCTCTCTTGAAAATGTGTGTGCCTGCTTGTGTGTGTCTGTGTGTGTGTGCCTGTGTGTCTGCCTGTGTGTCTGCCTGTGTGTCTGCCTGTGTGTCTGCCTGTGTGTCTGCTGTAGTAAAAGTGTATGCACGTGCGTCGGCTTACTTGTCAAATGTGTGTTTCTTTAAGAGTACACAAGCAAGTGTGTGCGTGTGTGCATCTGTAAGTGTGCGTGTGCCCCGTTTTGCGAGGAGCTAGCCTCTGTTAGCTCCCAGCGGCGCTGCGCCTGAGCCGCGAGGCCGTGTGCTTAGCCCGCGTGTCGATAAGCGGGAACCTTCAAAGCGCTGGGAGGAAGGCAGCTCGGCCTGTCAAAGACGGACAAATTCCCTGCCTGCGCTCCGAGCCGCGCTGCTCCACAGTTCAAAGTGCAGGAGTGAAAAGGAGGATGAAAAAGAGGACTTAAACGATTTGGGGGCGAAGCCCAGGTGGACATGCTGTCCAGAAGCAGGGCTGAGAGGCGAGGCGTGGAGGTGAAGCTGGAACACAGACCCAGGAGACAAGCAGCAACATGCTGACGTCACTTTACGACCTTATTGTTGGGGTTGTTGACGTCTAAATGAGTTCAGGACCACAGACTCTTGGAGGGTATAGGTTGGTGAAGGTGCAGTTTCTACATGCGAATGAGAAGCCCTCTGTGACATTGCATTGTAGATAGGGTTGTACAAATACCTTTGATTTGATATAAATGATCACAGTTGATCACATGTTGCGTTTGTGTGTGTACGTATGTATTATGTGTATGCCTGTGTGAACACGAGAGGAAAAGGTTTACTTAAATCTAATAAAATGAGAGCTCAGTACATTTTTATTGTATTCATTTTTCTACACAGTTAAAACAACCCAGTTGTGTAATTAACATGGTTCCTGTCTTTTTACATTCACAAACTTACTGACAACTTTAATTCATGTCAGTATGTTTGTACATAAATCTTTTGTAAGCCTCATTTACGTCTAAAGGAGTCTAAGTCTTTGTTTGGGTGTGTGTGTGTGTATTTGCTGTGTGCGTGGTAGACAACCCCGGCCTTAGAACAGACTTGCTCCTCCACAAGATAGTGATTCAGACCACACAGTGCCAGCCCTGCTCCTCCACAAGATAGTGATTCAGACCACACAGTGCCAGCCCTGCTCCCCACAGATAGATGGGAGAGCCCAGAGGAGAGCATTTACACCAACACACACCAAAATGACCAACAAACCTCTGCTTTGAAATGGAGTGTGTGATGTGCAAGTTGAGGGCAAAATAAAAAATAAAAAAAAAATAATAAAAACACACTGCCTCAGCAGCTTCTTTTATCGTTGGCATTAATTTGTTCTCCAGAACAACAAATGATTCTCTTCGCTCTTGTGAGAATTTTGTTTTCTTTTATCTGCCTCTCAGACATTAATTATATATTTATATATAGAATATGCACAAAAAAAAGAGACCCAGAACGTTGGAGGAGGCAAACTGATTAAATATTAAACAATGCAGAAAATCTCCCTGTTACCTAAAGGGATGCTACAGAACATTTCTTTTTCTTCTCTCTCTTTTTTTTCTTTTCTTCAGAGATCTCTTTAAAGTTGTGTGCTCTGCAGGCATTCCTGCCCAAACTGCAGACAGTGGCAGAGAATACGTGTGTGTGTGTGTGTGCGTGTAGGTTCTCAAATATTCTTATTTCTATCAACGTGCGTCTGTGTGTGTGAGTGCGTGTGTGTGTGAGTGCGTGTGGCGGGGCTGGGCTGTCAGGCTATTTGTCATGGCGTGGGCTGTTTGCTGGGTCATTCCAGATAAACGGATGTGTCAGTGTGCAGGGGCTGTGCCGCTGACCAGAGCGTCTGCAATATGCAACGAGTTTGAATAATTCCTCTTCCCTCTGGCTCCTCCATGGAGCACCAACACAGACAGGAAGAAGAAAGGAGGGAGAGAAGGGGAGGGAGAGAGAGAGAGAGAGAAAGAGAAAGAGAGAGAGAGAGAGAGAAGAAAGGGAAGGATGGAGGGATAGAAAGGGAGAGAGAGATAAAAAGAGAGAGGGAGAAGTGGAACACTCTGTGCCTGTGTCATCCTGAGGGAGGGCATTAGCGAACCTTTGAAGGGAGGAGAGAGGCCTGAGCACCAGAACTGAGACTAATACCGCTCCGGTCACAGGGTCAACGTCCATTCTGAAGATGCTCCGTTTTTTCAACCGGAAGATTCTGTCTGTGTGTGTGTGTGTGTGTCTGTGTGTGTGTCTGTCCGTGTCTGTGTCTGTGCGTATGTATGTGTCCATGTGTGTGTGTGTTTTTCTGAATCTGTCCGTGTGTGTCTGAATCTGTGTGTTGGTGTCTGTGTATAGTCCCACTGCTGTGAGAGTAGAAGACCTTGGGGACTGAGAACCACAGGGAATTCAGATCCACACCTCCCAGTTACCATCCTTGAACTGCCCAGCAATGTGGTGACACAACACTGCAACCACATTCCCATCCCCTCATGTACATGACAACGTTTATCACGTTGTCCTTCAGAAGGTGCCCATGGCCATCAGTCCATACCGTACATTGTTAGACAAACGAAAAACAGTATTTATCATTCCTGATGCAGAGGACGCAGACTGTACAGGACACTCTCAAACTGTTATGTATGCATAACAAACTTTTGTGCACTTAAATTATAAAGACATTTTAGCAAAATGAGGTAATGGGTTCATAGGTGAACCTTTTGAAGGTTTAGAGCAGGTGTGCTGTAGGTAGAATGGAGCGACTTCTGACTTTGGAACAGGTTCATCTATTTGCATCATTCTGCTTCACTCTCAGTAATGTGAATGCAAAAATAAACATACAAATGTTCACAATCTTGGTGCTCTCATTGGACACAAACAGTTTAGTTCAGCAAAGTGAGATTGTTTAGCAAAAGAGCAGGAAAAACGTATTAAAATGTGTCAGATGAAAGGACAATAACAGGATGGGTGATAGGGCTACGGCCCCCCCTCTGGACAGACTTGGTGTGGCCCTGGGTGATGTTGAGATTGACAGGTTGGGAGTCAGGGTCTTACACCCGGGGGGGTTCCTCACTCACAGCAGGGCTTCAGGTCTCAGCGTTAGCAAATCTAAGAATAACAAAGATAAGGTTTTCAACTGCACACAACTCAACACACACACACCTAATATACACAAATACATAACACGTATAAATAATACACACACACACATTACAAGCACACAGTGACGGCCAAGCTGACAGTTATAACTGCACTACCTAATAAACACACACACACCTAACACACACTAGTTTATGTTCTCTACTGTTAAGCATGCACAGAACACATCCGTGTGGAGAAAGTAACCGAGACAACATTATGAGAACCCAGTTAAGCTTTTCCAAGTGTTTACTCAGAACTACTTAGGAAACTCAAACACCTACTTCCTGAAAGAAACCCTATCGTTTTTTTCCATTTTTCATGTTCCAAACATCTAATTGGTCCAGTGGCTGCTTTTTCCAAGCACTCCCCTCCTGTATACAAATACGATTAACTAAAACTAAAAACATCTGTTAAGGCATCCCTGAGCGAGCTGTTGCAGCCCTGCATTGCAAAGAGTGTGTTTTTTAGCATAACTAGCACACGTGTCGAAAATAAACACTCGGGTGTAAGGCCCCATTAATAACACGGCCTCACTTTGTTGTTACTTGCTTTTGCTTGCTGCTGCATTTTGTTACTTTGCTGTTTTACTTTACTGCTCGTTTGTAGCGTGCAGTCTCTCTGTGAGGTTGCTGCGCCCTGTTGTGTTCTAGATAGTCGGAGCAGAGCGCGACCGCAGTGCTTTGCGTTGGTGTAGCGACCGTGAATGTTGGAAGGAAGGTCGAGGAAAGGTAATGTGTTGTACTTGGTCGCACGGTATTTGAAAAGGTCTCAAGCCACACACCTCTGCAGTACTTGACCTTGGAAGCTAACACTGCGTGGAATGACTGCCTGAAAAAACGAATGGTCTCTAGAACATGTTAACAAGGTTTCTCTCTTTATGCTAGCGAACCATAGACAGACACTACACGCTCGCAAACGCTTGATCAACCAAAAGCTTCTCTGGATCTGCGTGTTTGACGGTACATTCAACGAGCAGTAGGATTAAGGGATTGGTAAATGGGCAAGTTGTGGATTAAAGTTATACTTATTATAAAACACGTGTTCGAGGTAGCTAAAACAAGGGTCACTTTATGAGTCTTGAACTAAGGACCACACACTTATGCAAACTCACAATCTCCAATTCTTGCATGCACAAAACATAGCCAGATAAGTTACACAACGTTGAGAACTGCATTTGTATACTGTAGTTAAAGTCACCACAGAGGTGTTTACTTAATGTTGTAAAGATGGAGGCATCACTCTTCGAAAGGGCATAGCAGGACAACTTTGCATTCTGTGTGTGTGTGTGTGTGTGTCTGTTCATATTCGTACTGCCACGTCAATGCTTGACATGATGGACTCCCATGGAGCAGTGATTGCGTGTGCATGTGTGGTGTCACTGTGCGTGTGCATGTGTGTGAGTGTGTGGCAGGTGACTGCTGTGACGGAGGACTAATCAGAGCCGATCCACATCCCACCCAGGAAGAGGAGGGCTGGGGGCATCCACATCCCACCCAGGAAGAGGAGGGCTGGGGGCAGGACATACAAGGGGAGGAGGGGAGAGGCAAACAGGAGAACTAAAAAACACAGGAAAAACAAAGTATAAAGAGAGAGTTTCTTTTTAAAGCACTGAAAGATGTGAGTGAGAGTGACTGACTGCAACTCGGGTACCAAGTGAATAGCTTAGTGGTTAGAGCATTTCATTGCAGATCAAGGGGTCCAAGGTTCAAATCCCCTGTTCAGCATGTGTCTAAGGATAAATGAGGCTGCTGAATTAACATATTATTTCTGAGTGACAGCTTGAATAGCGGTGATCAGAAGTCAGTCAGGGTAAGAAACCTTGGCTGTGTGATTGAAAGAAGCAGCACTCTGGAGTAGACAAGATACAGAGAGACAGAGCCAGACAGAGGCCAGGAACACACACACAACACTGCCCTTCCAAGGAATAAAGTTTGCTGCTCGTGAATATGCAAATGCCTCACAGAGTGAGGAAGTTTTATTTAGAGAGCCGTTGCTTTTGTTTCGAGCAATTAAAAGTGCAAACAATTCCATCCCCGGCCCTCTGTGAATGTTGTTAGCAGCATTGTGATATGGAAACACAACTCCCCGGATGACTGGAGATTAGAATTGGAAATGGGAATTCCTAATGTAATGCAAGCCAAGTCTGTTGGTGAATTCGGAGTAAATAAAACCAAGCAGCAGTATGCCTCTGAATTAAACGGTTGAATCATAACAGACACAATACTGACATTTTTTGTTTGTTTTGTTTTTTGTTTTGGGGGATGGTGGGGTTGGTTGGTGGAAGGAGGGTGCAAGAAGAAAGTTATATTTAGGTCAGAGCAAAAACTTCACTGTCTATTCCCTTCGTTTTCAACGTTGGATCCAAACGATACTGAACTATGTCAACCTGGCATTACTGTAGACCCCCTAATGGTGGAACCAAACACTCAAATGTCACGTTCTGCAAACGCTGTGTCTGTTTTGCTGGTCCGATTGGTTTTGATGGCGGTCGTAAAGCCCAGCTCCATCACCCTCATCGAGATACCAGAAGCACCTCCAACTCTGCCTTCGTATGGAGGGACTGCTCTGAGAGAGTTCATCCTGGACGTGGCCTGTCATATTTCATAAGGGGCTCTGTGCTGAAAGCGGGGGCCTGTTCCCCCTTCACTGGCTACTCCTCAAATATTAATAATGATAATGAGGAGAGGGCTGACCAGGGCCGGCAGG
>NC_140371.1:21092500-21100000 GCF_054491055.1 Hypomesus nipponensis | reverse complement strand
GCTGGTGTCAGCCTGCGCTCACCCAACACATCATATAAAAACACACACACACGATGCACACACACACACACACACACACACACGCACACACACACGCACACACCCTCTGTGACTCTTGTGTGGAGGGGGATGGGCTTCTCTTGTGGTGGGGGGGTCTGGTCCGGTGGAATTGATCCGTCTGACAACGAGACGGGGTGGAAGGTCGTTGCCGTGGCAGCGACCCCCATCTGAGGCCTGGTGTGTGCGTGCACACATGTGATCACGCACCTGTGTGTGAGTGTGAGTGTGTGTGTGAGTGTGTGTGTGTGAGATGGTCCCAGGACGAGAGCGTCTCATTAGGAGCAGGAGCTGAGACAGAGTCACACTGGGGGACGAGGATCGATCAGGAGGTCTGATACCGCCCAATACAGGACGACACACACACTAATACACCACCAACACATAGACACACACAGACAGACACACACACCCCAATACAGGACGACACACACACCGATACACCACCAACACATAGACACACACAGACAGACACACACACCCCAATACAGGACGACACACACACTAATACACCACCAACACATAGACACACACAGACACACACACCCCAATACAGGACGACACACACACCGATACACCACCAACACATAGACACACACAGACAGACACACCCCAATACAGGACGACACACACACCAATACACCACCAACAAATAGACACAGACAGACAGACACACACACAAAAGCAGCACATTAGCTCAGTGCACAGAAACACCTGAGCAGTTAACAAACATGCAGCTGTCTGGGGAACAAGCATGGTCACAATGTCACTGCGTAACACATACTGTATACTGGTGTGCATGTAAATACATAGTTATACACACACACGGACACACACACACAGACACATGCTGAAATCTAAATTAGGGGTGCAAATTGGGGGAAAAGCCAAGGCGCAGAAGGGGGTCTGAGCTGAAATGGAAGACTCGAGGTGATCAATACTCTCCGAGATTTTCTCTCTCCTCTCTCCACTCAATTGTCATGCTCCCTCCAAGCAATTAAATGAGTTCCCCCTCTCTCCTCCCCCTCTCCCTGCAACCAACGCCGAGCCCTAATACCTCAGTCAGTCCCTTTGGTTTCTCTCATTGCGTTCACACACACACGGCACTGTTCTGGACGCGCTCTGTGCATGCTAAAAGCCTCGCAATCCTACCTAGGAGTAACTGACAACTGGAGTGGTTCAATTTTCTGTGAAGATACTCATTCTCCTGTGTGTCTGACACACATGGTTATATAGGTGCGCTCAGATCAATTGTGTGAGCAGTTACACACGTTCCAATTTGCCGACACTAAACAGCTTGATGAATGGAATATGAGGAACACGCTGGGGTTTCTGGGAGAGCTCCTTAAGGCTGTGAAGGCTTTGCATGCAGTGTGTGTGTGTGTGTTCCTATGTACAGACACTGCAAGTATTATTGCAACAAGGTTTTTTTTTTAATGTGTGCATGTGAGTGTGTATTAATGTAGAGTGTGTATACTGAGTGTATTTATGCGTGTGTGTGAGTGTGTGTTTGTGTGTATTTGGATTTAGTGTGTGTATACCGAGGAAATGTAGGCATGTGTGTGTGTTTGTCTTCGCCCAGCTGGGGGCTGTAAACAAACATACAGACACAGGACCAGGCAGCACAGAGACAGGACTGGGCAGCACAGAGACAGGACCGGGCAGCACAGAGACACCACCGGGCAGCACAGAGACAGCACTGGGCAGCACAGAGACAGCACCAGGCAGCACAGAGACAGGACCAGGCAGCACAGAGACAGCACCAGGCAGCACAGAGACAGGATCAGGCAGCACAGAGACAGGACCAGGCAGCGCAGAGACAGGACCAGGCAGCACAGAGACAGCACCAGGCAGCACAGAGACAGGACCAGGCAGCACAGAGACAGCACCAGGCAGCACAGAGACAGGACCGGGCAGCACATAGACAGGACCAGGCAGCACAGAGACAGGACTGGGCAGCACAGAGACAGGACCGGGCAGCACAGAGACAGCACCGGGCAGCACAGAGACAGCACTGGGCAGCACAGAGACAGCACCAGGCAGCACAGAGACAGGACCAGGCAGCTCAGAGACAGCACTAGGCAGCACAGAGACAGAATCAGGCAGCACAGAGACAGCACCAGGCAGCTCAGAGACAGGACCGGGCAGCACAGAGACAGCACCAGGCAGCACAGAGACAGGACCAGGCAGCACAGAGACAGCACCAGGCAGCACAGAGACCAGGCAGCACAGAGACAGGACCAGGCAGCACAGAGACAGGACCAGGCAGCACAGAGACAGGACCGGGCAGCACAAAGACAGCACCAGGCAGCACAGAGACAGGACCGGGCAGCACAGAGACAGCAACAGGCAGCACAGAGACAGGACCAGGCAGCACAGAGACAGGACCAGGCCGCACAGAGACAGGACCGGGCAGCACAGAGACAGGACCAGGCAGCACAGAGACAGCACCAGGCAGCACAGAGACAGCACCAGGCAGCACAGAGACAGGACCAGGCAGCACAGAGACAGCACCAGGCAGCACAGAGACAGGACCAGGCAGCACAGAGACAGCACCAGGCAGCACAGAGACCAGGCAGCACAGAGACAGGACCAGGCAGCACAGAGACCAGGCAGCACAGAGACAGGACCAGGCAGCACAGAGACAGCACCAGGCAGCACAGAGACCAGGCAGCACAGAGACAGGACCGGGCAGCACAGAGACAGGACCAGGCAGCACACAGCAGGTCAGTCAGACTGCTGTCTCCGGCAGCAGGAAGCTGACAGATAATGACAGCATATTTAACTCAACACCATGTTGAGGAGGTCTTACAGGATACTGTAATTACCCGCTGGCCTCCCTCGCCCCGACACAGATCACCCCGCTAGGCCCACATATGGCCCGCAAGGAGCCACAATATGGAGCCATTATACAAGCTCCAATCAGTAACCTGTTAGCCTTGTCACCAGAGTGCAGTTTGGCCAGTCCTGTAATAACAGTCTTTTGACTTGTTTTGTATTTACCGCATTCCAAAAAGTATCTAGGTTGCAATGAATGAAGTATGTATTGTATTTACTTTTGCTTAATACTTTCAATGTGGTAATACTTTTTCCCTGATTAGTCATTGTTTCATTTGATTGACACTATTCTAACAGTCGTCTGTCCTACAGTGACCCCAGAAAAACACTCTACTGTGTTTCCCGTTGATTTGAAAGCGACAAAGAGGCTTCTTCTGCATTGTGGTGGTGTTCTGAGTTGTGGTGGTGTTCTGAGTTGTGGTGGTGTTCTGAGTTGTGGTGGTGTTCTGCGTTGTGGTGGTGTTCTGAGTTGTGGTGGTGTTCTGCGTTGTGGTGGTGTTCTGAGTTGTGGTGGTGTTCTGCGTTGTGGTGGTGTTCTGAGTTGTGGTGGTGTTCTGAGTTGTGGTGGTGTTCTGAGTTGTGGTGGTGTTCTGCGTTGTGGTGGTGTTCTGAGTTGTGGTGGTGTTCTGAGTTGTGGTGGTGTTCTGAGTTGTGGTGGTGTCCCTCTCAGACTAAATGTTCGTTTCAGGTCGGTTCCTGTTTGTGCCCTCCTGCTCTGGTGTTTAGCGAGGTGTTTTGTTCCTCCTCAGGTTCAGACGGATCAGGTTCTCTGTTTGAGAACGGTTCCAGCATCGTTCTGTTCTTTTCTCCCAGATAATCTGTCCGTGTTGTCATGACGAGCTCAGGGGTCTGGGGGTGTGATGTCACAAAGAGAGAGGTGCATTGTGGGGCTGCGAGTGTGACCGGCTTGCCTTCCCAGACAAATTGATTAGTGAAGGTTCAAGGCTGATTGTTGGAGCACTTTGCATATACAGAACGCTTTTCTCTCCCCCCCTCTCTCTCTGTCTCTCCCTGTCTCTCTGTCTCTGTCTGTCTCTCTATCTCTCTCTGTTTCTGTCTCTCTCTCTGTCTCTCTCTCTGTCTCTGTCTCTCCCTCTCTCTCCCTCCCTCTCTCTGCCTCTCCCCCTCTCTCTCTCCCTCTCTCAACAAAAGGGAGAGGAGACGTTGCCAAGGGAATACACTGACACACAGTCCTGCACACACACACATACATACACACATACATACACACACGTGCACACACATACCCACACACACACAGGCACACACACATACATACACCCACATACCCACAAACAAACACACACACAGGCACACACACGTACAAAAACACACGACAACTAGGTAACACAATGATGAAACGTGGCTTGTGTAGTTGTTCACACGGTAACATGTTAGCATACAGTCAAGCTCTCTCCCTCTCGCACACACACACACACACACACAACAAAAAACAACTGCCTGTTTCAGAGTCCATCACATCTTCCTGCTCCAACCCCCACATCTCTCTCTCCACCCCTCCACCCTTCCACCTCACAACCCTTCATCCTTCCATTCCTCCACCTGTCCACCCCCCGCCCCGCTTCCCATGGGCCCCCTCTGGTTGACAGGTCAGAGCGTGTCAGGGAAAGCCATCTCAGGTCCCCCCAGCCAGGTGGAGGGATGGACAGAGACACCAGAGGACCCAGGTTGGGGGAGGGGCCAGGCTGGGGGAGGGGCAAGGCTGGGGGAGGGGCCAGGCTGAGGGAGGGGCCATGCTGGGGGAGGGGCCAGGCTGAGAGAGGGGCCAGGCTGGGGGAGGGGCCAGGCTGGGGGAGGGGCCAGGCTGGGGGAGGGGCCTGTGTTGGTCAGGGTCTCCGTCATTTGCATATTTTTTGTAGTTTGTACGCGGAGGGGGTGTGTTGACATGGAAGGTTTGTGAGATGTAGTGAGGGGGGAGGGATGGGGGAGGGATGGGGGAGGGAGGGGGAGAGGGATGGGGGAAGGGGGGAAGGTTGGGTGAAGAAGGGTCTGTGTTTGTATTGCACCCCACATCTCCACACTACGGACATTCTTACATGCAAACACACACATTACACTCATATACCCCCCCCCCCCCTCTCCCCCACACACACACAGACACGCACACACACACAGACACGCACACACAAAAACACAAGCACACACGGAGCCCTTTGCCAGATTGATGCCTATTGGTCATCCTGCAGACACGGAGAATAAAGAGCCGGTCTCTATTCACATGTTAAACAGGGCCAACGCTGGGACAACCCCATCTCATTCACGACCCCGGCCCTGACACCCCTCCCCCTGCTCAGACAGGGGGGGTATTATCCTAATCACCTACACTAGCACTGGCCCACGCTCTGTAATCACACAAATCAAGAACCCTTTACAGGAACACAGAGAGAGAGAGAGAGAGAGAGAGAGAGAGAGAGAGAGAGAGAGAGAGAGATAGAGAGAGAGAGAGAGAGAGGGAGAGATAGACAGAGAGAGAGAGAGAGAGAGGGAGTAGGTCATTTCCAAAGCTATGATGTTGATTGGACCTCTCATTTTGTGTTACGGGGTCTTTCGTGGACCAGAAGCTGTTGTCCTTGACGACGGGCAGGAACGAGGGGGGTCACGCCTCCTCCCCTGTCTCCCCCTCGCCTAGTTAACTCCACACACACACACACACTATGACCTCAGCACCAGGCTTCAAGTCAACTTTTCATACTCTGCGTATTATGTACTTGATTTGGCCTCTTCAGTAGATCATGTCCTTCTGTGTGTGTGTGTGTGTGTGTGTGTGTGTGTGTATGAAATGGGGAAGGACTTCTGCTTTTATATTAATAAAAGCATGGTAAAACTCCTCCATAACCAGAGCAGAGAAGACGACAAACTTAAACATATGTTTGATTTCATATTTGATCTCACTTGGCCCCTTAGTAAGACACCCTTGCTGTAAGAGGACATTTCTCTTGACAAAAAAAACATAAATCTGCTGGGAGAGCTTCGGGGTCTGGGACTGACGATGCAGGACGTTGGTCCGCCCTGGTGAAGACCCAGACTGCCGTCTAGGCGACCAGAAGTTTCCAGCTTGTTTTCAAGATGGCAGCTTTGATGAATCACGTCGTCTATTTGCGACAGAGTCAAACGTGAAGGACGTTTGTGCTGATGTCTCTTGGTGTCTCGTGAGGGTGTGTGTGTGAGAGTGTGTGCGCGCTGATGTGGGACAGAGTGGTGTGTGTAGGTGTTCGTACTTGCGTGTGTGTGTGTGTGCGCGCAGGGAAGCAGATGGCTATTAGATTGAATTTGATTGCAGTCGTATTAGGAGTAACTTCTCAACAGTGTCCTTGGGGGAGTCATGTGATGTTGGTCCACGCCCCCTTAGTGCCAGCCCTGTGGTCCTCAAACTCAAACTTACTACTGAGACTCAGGATCAGGGTGGAAATCCAAATCAGCTTCCTTTTCTCTGTCTCTGTCTCTGTCTCTCTCTGTCTCTCTCTGTCTCTCTCTGTCTCTCTCTGTCTCTCTCTGTCTCTCTCTCTCTCTCTCTCTCTCTCTCTCTCTCTCACCCTCCCTCATCCCATTCCGTTGGCGGATTATTTGGCCTAATTATGAATAATGCATGAAGGCCTCTCCCCCCTGGCTGCCAGAGAAGACTCTTATTGGCTTTGGCACGCCGCCACTCACTCCTCTGTCTGTCTGTCGAGGGCGGGACCTGTTCAGAAGCACCCCCACAATCAAACCTCATTTCCCCCCCAAAAGCAAAGCAGGCAGACCGTGACCACAGCAATCACATTAATGTTGGTGGAAGCAGGCCAGATTGTGGGGGTGTCTCTGGTGGAAAGTCGACCTGGTTTGCATCTCTGGTTTAGGGCTCTACCTGTTTTGGGGTGATGGGAGAGGCTTGGTAACATGTTAATATCACGGTAGTTAGGAGTCTGTGTCAAGAGACATGTGGAGAGATAGACACGTGGAGAGGTAGGGCTGGACTGCGTGTGTGTGTATGTAGATAGGTAGGTGTGTGTAGGTAAGTGTGTGTGCATGAGTGTGGGTGTGTGTGTAGGTAGGTGGGGGGGGGGGGGGGTCAGTCAGGGGCGAAGGCATTGACGGGCCAGTTGCTGCAATGTTAACAGGGGCAGGGGACTGGTGGACAGGGGGTGGTGTGTGTGTGTGTGTGTGTGTGTACATACAGTACATGTGTGTGTCCATGTGACAATGTGACAGTCCACACCCCACTAACCTCCCCCCATCCCCACCCCTTGGGGCAGCGTCAGTCGAGGGAAGACGGGGGAGGGGGGGGCGTAGTTAAAGAATAAAGACAGTGTGTTATCAGAGGCTGCAAGTCCCCCCCGTGGGCTGTAGGGATCTGAGATGGAGGAAATCAATAGATACTCAGAACACACTGCCATAACCTTGTCAAACCTGACCAAGGGTAGAGTCTGAAAGACAGGGAGGGGAGCGAAGTGGGGGAGAGAGAGATCAGGAGAGGAAGAGAGAGGAGGGTGAAGAGAGAGAGGCGAAGGAAGGGGGAGAGAGATCAGGAGAGGAAGAGAGAGAGAGAGGAGGGTGAAGAGAGATAGGAGAAGTAAGGGGGAGAGAGAGAAGAGGGTGAAGAGAGAA
>NC_140371.1:21072500-21082500 GCF_054491055.1 Hypomesus nipponensis | reverse complement strand
CACACTCACACACACCACACACACCACACACACTCACACACACTCACACACACTCACACACACTCACACACACCACACACACCACACACACTCACACACACTCACACACACTCACACACACCACCTCACACACACTCACACACACTCACACACACCACACACACCACACACACTCACACACACTCACACACACTCACACACACCACCTCACACACACTCACACACACCACACACACCACCTCACACACACCACACACACTCACACACACTCACACACACTCACACACACCACACACACTCACACACACCACACACAAACGGACTGACCCTGTGTGTTTAACAGCATAAATTACATTAACCACTTTATACTTAATTTTTTTTTATTAATTGTTTTTCGATAAAGGGACAAAATGTGTGTGTGAACAGGATAATGCAGACAACTGCCAGAAAACAAAGACAGTGGTTTCCCCAATGCAACAGAGACCGGACACTAATACAACCAAAAAGAGCAAACATTTTGTCCAATGACCTTCGGCCACTCTTTTTGAAAAAAAGAGAAATAATATAAAAACAAAATTAAAAAAAATAAAAAAAAATAACGATCCACTCTATGTCTCTGTTTTAAACAGAACACATAAGTAATAATAAATAGTAACTCCCATAGTAAAAGATAAAGTTCAAGTTCAAGTTACAACAAACAGCTCTCAGAACAAGAATAGAAAAGGCTGATAACAAAATATTCCGCATTGCCATTTACAAAAAAGTCTGAACTCAAGCAGGCCTCTGCACACCTCCATTTCAGTTTAAATATGCCTTGCATATGAAAGTATACCCAATCTAAATATAAAGCACCATTTAGTATTTGGCAATGAAAAAAAATCCTGCAAAACATTGATTCTTTTTAAAAATGAATTGACTTTGAAGTTTCAATTTTTTCTTTTTTTGTAATCGATGTACTGCATATGAAGTCTTTTTTTTTTTCTTTTCTTTTTTTTTAGATGTTGGAATGTAGTCAGGTGGGAAAGGTGAGAAAGACACAAGCACACAACAGACCAGCCCGACATCAGCTTGCATTACTGCATACAAGAATGGCAGCAGAGAGAAGGAGGTCTAAACCAAACCAAAGAAGATATGTACAACCAGGAGACTGCACGGCGGCCATCTTATGACCCACAGCGCCAAACGCCTCATACTTTAGCTTCTTTTTTTATTGGGTTTTCTTTTATTTCATTAAACATACAAATAATTCGCACTATATTATCCTGCCAAATTAAAAAAATATACCGTGGCAGCTTGGTTTTTTTCCACTACCAAAAAAGGTATGTTAATACCTTTAGAGAGAACAAGCAACAGTTAAAAATACGAGCCTCAATATAAATACTATAGTGCCTAATCTAAGTGAACATTGAATTCAAATACCATTCTAGAAATACAGAAAAAAGTAGACCATAAATGTGTTTAAGCATAGGAATTGACATGAGTGTGCATTTTCCTATATTTAAGTTTTTCTATTATATATTCATATATAATCTTAAACCTTTCCCAAATGCAAATTGTATTCAACCTGAAGAGCTGTGAAGAGTCAAGGCAAAATAAAAAAGGTCACAGATTTTTTTTCTCCATTTTATATATACTGTGATCCGAGTCCTGAACACCAAGACAGAGAGAAAGAGAACCACAATGAAACTTAAATACAGTTTCCCCTAAAGGTAATGAAGCGTTATAAAAACAAAAACATTTATTTTTATGCTTTAAAAAAGGATTTGTACAAAAAAAAAAGAATTCTTGAACAAGTTTAAAACAGTTTGTTTAGCATGGGGGTGGTTAGCCAGTTACCGCTGTCTGAGAGCCCAAGGGACAGCAATAAAAGGTTACATGTGGAAGGTTAGGGGTCACGGGCGATATTGGTAAGGGGTTAGAGTGGCTGGCAATAGATTATCTCATGAATCGTTTCTATGTTAAACGATGGAACCCTATTCATCAGCTAGCATTTCAGAATTTCCCTTAAGCGTAGACCTGTAAACTGGGAAAATTGAACAGTGCACTTTTTTTGTCCTATAAATGACTTTATACTCCACAGCGACAAAGATTCTGAGAGAGGCAAGAGCTAGTTTATCGTCAACGGGGTGTAAGCAATTAAATGAGAGAAAAATGCTTTGCGAACCGTAAACAGTAAAAACTTAACAAAAATAAAATATAGGAAAAGAGAATATGCCCTGTATTACATACTAGATCTGTTATCACTCTCCTCTTGTTTTCAGATCGTTTAGAGAGCTGGCGCACAAAAGCAGCAGCTTCTCTCAATGGTTACTTTCATTTGTTTGCTTTCAAGTTTCTGCAACTCATAGTTAATCATCACTGTTCAACATTTACAATTAGAATGTACTTTAATAGATAAAATCTCTCCCAACCTCCTTGGTGAAGGTTCTACGTCGATTTTGTATAGTTGTTTGGAGACCATGTAGTATTGGCTCCAGTCACTCAGATCTGAGCAGCATTTTATTTTGTGCTACTATAAAGACAAGACTGTGTTGGCCAGGATTGTACATTACAGAGTACCTTTGCGTTAAGTACCTCCTAATTAGAACCTGCACTGGGTGCAGTTACACCCAATAATGCCTGTGCCTTTTCAGCTGTAAAATCCACCATTTTAAAGATACTGCAGTACATATAATAGGTAGATAAATGATGATTAACTAGAATTTTTATAAGACTCATTTACGTCTATGACCAGTTAATCTTAAAGTCAGGTACTTGATGCAAGAACCCTTCCTTGGGTGTTTAAACCCTTATCCAGTATCTGGCTGCGACCACAAGCTTATAGCAGATAGGAAGATCATTAACCAATGCAGTCTTAAGATATCAAAGGCACTCTTTTTTTTGTTTTACCAAATGATAGTACAAATTCTAATCTTATCACCTCCTCGTCTTTTAAAGAAATTCAAAGGCTGTCACTGCTTTGTGTTTAAGAATCGCGCCGAATTTGATTCTCCTGCCGTGCACAGGACGTCTTTCAGAAAGATCAGGGTAAAGTGTGATTCCCAGGTTTTCCAGAATGGGTTAAGCTGAAGACTGTTCGTCCTCCATGTTACAACATAAAACTGTACATGATATGTGTCAAAGAACGTATGCAGCATGGTCGTATCTTTTCCTGTCTTTTCTCTTTTAGAAAATAAAAAAACGGAACTAGAAAATACCAACACATTTACTCAACAACTAACCAATCAGGGACAGTTTCTTTTTCTAATTAGCCAAAACATACTAGGCATGCTGTCTAATTATAAAAAAAAAGAAAAAAAAGAAAGAAAAAAAGAAGAAAAAGGAAATTAAAAAGTACACAACATGTAAATTATTGCACAAGAGAAAGGCTCGAAGTTTGCGTCAATGCAAGAATATTGCCCCGATACAGATCATGCATTCAACAGGTAATGGAAACGAGGCGTGCTGGTGCAGAGCACATCGTCTTAGCTTCCACCGGACTGGCGAAAGATGTGGGACTTGGGAAGGAGAATGTACAAGGGGCCGTGGAGCGAGAGCAGGGCTGGGGACGTGGATCCAGACGAGGGCTGTCCTGGGGACAGACTAACGCCTCCCACTCGCCCTCACCACTGACTACTCAGATTTGATTTCAGCACTCAGCGGTCGGTCGCTGTGCCACTTCTTCATGTGTTTCTCCAGGGTGCTGTAGACGCTGAAGGGCATGTGACAGGTCTCACACTTGTACACGTCCTTGCCCACCTGGCCGTGGGTCTTCATGTGGCGCGTCAGCTTGGAGCTCTGGGCACAGGCGTAGTTACACAGGTCGCACTTGTAGGGACGCTCCCCCGTGTGGCTGCGCCGATGCACCGTCAGGTTGCTGCAGTTCTTGAACACCTTGCCGCAGTACTCGCACGTGTCGCTGCGGCGACTCTCCTTGGAGCCGGGCCTCCCTTGGCCCCCCAGGTGCGGCGTGCTGCCCCCGCTACCCGTGCCGCTGCGCCCCGACACCCCCCCGTCCAGCTCCCCGGGCGGGGTGGAGAAGCGCAGGCTGCCGTTGTCCGACGAGTGCTCGGACGAAGAGGCGAAGGGCGATTGTCTGGAGTCCCCGAAAGTCAGAAAGGGGTCCTTGAGTTGACGAGAGGCAGCGTAGCCGGCCAGCCACTGAGAGTAGACATTCTCGGTGTTGGGGATGGTGGGCGTGGGCAGGTCGAACTCCTTCTCCAGCTTGATGCGCTTGGAGAAGGGGCTGAGGGGGCTGGGGCTGCCCAGGAGCAGTTTCTTGGAGAGGCCCACGGAGGCGGTCTCGCTGGGGGACGTTCCCCGCCCGTTGAGTGCCGAGCCGCACCCGTCCTGGCCGCGGTCAGACTCCAGGACGGAGTCCTCGTCGCAGAGCGCCCGGGTGTGGTGGAGGTTGCGGTGGAGGTGCAGGGGGTTGTCGTGGCCCAGTGCCGCGTTGCGTTTGTGAGCCTGCAGGGCTTCGCTGAAGTGCTGCATGCTGGCGGCCAGACCCATGCCCTGCATCACATCCGGAAGGGAGCGAGGCCGGGTGATCTCATCCCCGCCCGCGGCCAGGCGACCCCCCACAGCCCCGTTGTTCTCATGGTGACGAGCTGCCTCCAAGTTCAAGCCAAAATGGTAGTTGTTGCTATTCCTCCTACCTGCCTCCGGGTTCTCTTCCTCTTCCTCCTCACCCTCCTCTTCCTCCTCCTCACCCTCCTCTTCCTCCTCCTCCTCTTCCTCTTCCTCCTCTTCCTCCTCCTCCTCCTCGCCGTTCTCCCGCAGCAGGCGGTTGTTCTCGCTCTTCAGCTTGGCCACCACTGACTTGAGGGCGTTGCTGGCGCTGCCCATGTGCTCGCTGGTGCCCGGCTCCGGAGACGAGGCCGTGGAGAGGCCGTCCTCCGACTTCCCAGCGTTGGGGGAGGAAGACTTGTGCATGTGCGTCTTCATGTGGCGCTTCAGCTTGCTGGCCTGCGTGCAGGCGTGGTCGCACAGGTGGCATTTGTAGGGCTTCTCTCCGGTGTGGCTCCGCCGGTGGACGATCAGGTTGCTCTGGAACTTGAAGGACTTCCCGCAGAACTCGCACGACTTGCTCTTCAGGGAGGTGGAGGAGGGCTGGGGGGTGCTGGGGGCCGTCTGGGAGCCCGGCGGAGACTGCGTGGAGTTGGGGAGCGGAGGAGGGGTGGAGAGGTAGGGAGGTTTTCCCCCGGCACCCGCCGCGCCCCCCCCTCCTCCTCCTCCTCCGCCCTGCTGGAAGGGCTGGAGCAGCCGCTGCATGGGGCTGGGCCGGCTGGGCGACAGCGGGGGCGTGGACCCTGAGGTGTTCCCCGCCAGCTCCCTGAGCCGACGCGAGAAGTCCATGGCGGGCGGAGGGTCCAGGGCCAGGGGGGGGTTGAGGCGCAGCACCCTGTCGAAGGCACTCGGGTGGTGTGCTGCCAGCGCTAGATCCTCCTGGCTCAGGTGGTGGGGGTCCAGGTGGTGGGGGTCCAGGTGGTGGCGCGGAGGCGGGCTGAAGAGGGGGGAGTCGGTGGAAAGCGCTGGTGGTGGTGGTGGTGGTGGGTCCCCCCTCCACCCCCGGCGCTGTCCCCGCCCCCCGGACACAGAGCCGGGGATGCGGAGGAGGTTGAAGGGGCTGGCCTCAGCCAGGTGCAGCCCGTGGAGGGGGGGCTGGGTGGGGCAGTCTGCGCCCCCGCCCAGGGAGGGGGGGCGGCCCATGCGGGGGGTGAGGGGGCTGCCGTGGTCGCTGTCCAGGTAGATGCGGAAGCCGTGGGTGTTCTGGGCGTGCTGAAGCAGGAACCAGGCGCTGCCGTAACACTGCTTACAGGTTGTGCATGTGTAGGTGCTGGGCTCCTCTTTACCTGCACACACACACACAGAGAGAGAGAGAGAAGCACAGGTTCACTCACAAGCCCAGGGACACCAATCTACACAAAGCACATGATTTTTCCGTGACTCTTGATAACACAAGTTGAGTGTCATCAAGGTTCATTTGATTGATCAAACTGAATTCTTGCTTTGTCCTGGCAAACGTTTTAAGTTGGTAGGAACATTCTTATCCCTGCAACATTTTTATTGAGGTCATGCCCCACATGATCAGTGAGACACAATCCCAAACAAGAAGAGTGTGTGTGTTGTCTGTGTGTGTGTGTGTGTGTGTGTGTGCGGGGGGGGGGGGGGTTTGCAGCTTCTTCCAGCCTGCTGTGGGACTTTCTCCCTGCTGGCTGTGAGGAGGCTCAGGCTGAAACAAAAGCAAACAATGAAGACTAACCCTGCTGGGCTCCCCTTCCTACTAATGTACAGAAATAGGGCCTTACACACACACACACGCACATACACATGCATACATACACACACTACACTCTAAACACACACACACACTCGCACTAAACACTAAAGCAACTCCTGAGAATGAATTCAAATGAATGCCAGCACTACATATATTTCCATTAATTCAGAGAGCCACTATTTAGGACACCATAAACACAAACACACACGCGCGTGCTTTCGCCGCGCTCCTGAACGAAACAGCGAGTGAACTATCTGAAGCTGAGCAGTTTGAAACTCGCATCTTCAATTACCTACTTAAAAATCCATAAAACCACCGCGCACACCAAAAGCAAAACCTCTCAATCAAGTATAACTAGAAACCACCCCTCCGCCATCCCAGCAATGACAAAGAAACATTTAAAACAATAATTGACTTTGAATGGCTCTCCAGCAGTGACCTACGGAGAGCTGCACGGTGCGTGTGTAATCTCATTAGACTGTGGCCACTGCCATCGTCTCATTTACAAGATTAGATCGTAAACTGACGGCCGCTGAAAGCCTTTCAATATGAAACACGAAGCAAATATGGAGGAGAGCTCAGACCACAACACACACAGAGGCACACACACACACACACACACACAGACTTTATTGGCGATGAGAGAGATATAAATCCACTAATTATTTGATGCAGTATTTCCTGTTCTAATGTTCTGCCTGCCTAAATGCATGGGTGGGCACGACCTGCTGTAGACACAACTACACACACACACACCAAAATAAATCAGCCCAACACTAACAGAAAACACCCACACAACTGCGTACATTATCCAGCGGCTGAGTAGGTCTGTTTTCCAGTCGTATTTTAATACTTTACTGTGTGTTTACAAGCCTACGGTAAATACAGCAGTATGTGTGTGTCTTGAGGGAAGCAGAGTAGATAGACTTGGCTGTGTCTTACAGTGTCATCCCACCTGTGATTAAGTCACTCAGCCTATATAGTGTCCACTGAGGGACACCTCCACAGGTGTGGCAATGAATGTAATTAGTGGACTAGTCCAAGTCAAAAGCAGGGACAGTGGGAGATACCACTGGCCACCAGGCGTGGGGGTGCAGACAAGCTTGATCACGCCAGCGCCTCAACAAACCTGGAGGAGACCCAAGGGGATGCTGGGAAATGGAAAACACGAGGGAGGCAGAATCCCAGAGGTTTCACCTGGAACGGTTCCGTACGACAGCACGGGGAACGTAGCAGAACCAACACGTTCCTCTCCAAACGAGGAAATGCACTCTAAAACTCTGAACGTGTCTCTACGTTCCTGCATTTTCGGAGAAGTCAAAGGTGGTGGATACTTAATTGAGGCAGGTAATTATACCAGATATATTTCCAGACAAAAAGCCATTTTGCAATTAAGTGTCGTAAACTGCATTAAATCAACAGGTAAACAGACAGAGAGCAGTTGCGTTGGCCTTATGGCCGCACACACACACACACACACACACACACACATCCATCAACCTCTCGCTAAACAGCTCAGAGAGGAGGAGCCAGCGCTAGCTAATGACTGAGGTATAAACCTGGTGAGTTAACGTCCATGGTAAAAGGGTTCAGTGGATTTACACTGCTACGCTATATCGCTATAGTTCACCTTCTGGAACGGAAAATGAAGACAAATCTTACCTGTTTTATTACCTGCAGCATATTATAAAACAAGGAAGGGGATATGACATATCCAACAAAAGCTAAACATATATTCTATAATATATGATACACTATAAATAGTATTTCCGTATTTTCTGGTTAGGGATATTATGCTTCAGGGTCCCTTCTGTCAAGTATGGAAGTAACAAATATGTCAGGGAGTTGTGTGGGGCATGGGTATGTGAAGGGTGACCCATGTATTTTAAGCAGTGAGTATGTGTGTGTGTGTGTGCGTGTGTGTGTAGGCCCGCGTGAAAAAGCGTGAGAGCAGGCGGTTGAGGTGGGTAATCCTGTTAACACACAGAGATGAGTGTGTGTGTGTGTGTGTGTGTGTTTGTAAGCGTGCTCCATGGCAGACCCCAGGACACTAGCAGCCTATTGTGTGTCTGCTTCAGAGCCAACTGTGTCTGGACTCTGTCTGAGAGCTGAGGCTAGTCTCACACACTCTCACACGCCCAAATGAAGACTCTCTCAAACACACACTTACATACACACACACACACACACGTACACATGAAAATGCCCACACACTCAATCACACAAACATGCAAAGAAGCGCACACACACACACAGATTTGTGCCCCTTCCATACCCTCCGCTCTCAGAAATATGCAAGAAACACACCCCACATGAAAGGCACAAAGAGATTCTTCTGCCAAAACACACACATACACACACACACACGTATGCATACACACACACACACGTATGCATACACACACACACACGTATGCATACACACACACACACACGTATGGATACACACAACCACACACACGTATGGATACACACACACACGTATGGATACACACACACACACACATATGGATACACACATACACGTATAGATACACACACACACACACACGTATGCATACACACACACACACACACGTATGCATACACACACACACACTTCACTTTCTACAGTTTGTTGAAAGGGCAGTGCTGGCTGCTAAATTATGGATCATTAACATCGGCACAAATTACCACTAATTGTGGCCACCTGCACAGGGTTGAACCTGTGCATATCATTTGCATTCTCAGGCAAAGACAGGTTTTTTTCTCATTGACATATTTTGATCTTGAGTTTACCAGGAGATAAGGCTTCTGGAACTAAGTGAACAAGTTGAAAACACAGAGGTAGAAAAATAAAAGGATGGCCGACAGAAAGAGAGAAGAAGGGAAAGACAGAGCAGAAGGGAGAGACAGAGCAGAAGGGAGAGACAGAGCAGAAGGGAGAGACAGAGCAGAAGGGAGAGACAGAGCAGAAGGGAAAGACAGAGCAGAAGGGAGAGACAGAGCAGAAGGGAGAGACAGAGCAGAAGGGAAAGACAGAGCAGAAGGGAAAGACAGAGCAGAAGGGAGAGACAGAGCAGAAGGGAGAGACAGAGCAGAAGGGAAAGACAGAGCAGAAGGGAGAGACAGAGCAGAAGGGAGAGACAGAGCAGAAGGGAAAGACAGAGTGGAAGCAGAGATGAGGGGTAACAGGGACAAGGTGTGTCATGTGTCCAGATTTAGGGATGGGGGGCTTTAGGCTTTGGACCCGGCTAGCGGAGACTGTTTGGCCGCTGCTCCAAGGCTTGGCAGCGCTGGTCTCACATCACGGAAGAAGATAGGATGAGGGCGAGAGAGGGAGAGAGGGACAGAGTGAGAGAGGGAAGGCAAGGGGAGGGAGGGAGGAGAAGAGAGAGAAAGCAAGAGAGAAACTGACAGTATAGAGAGAAAGGGAAAGGGGGAAAGAGCAAGACAGAGACAGAAAGCTACCGAGCAAAAGAGAAATAGAGAAATACAGTAAAGGGAGGAGAGAGACAGAAAGAGGGAGACAGAGAGAGAGAGAGAGTAAGTAAGGACGATGCAAGCTGCCAGCTCCTTGCGCAGGGAAATGTCAAAGTAATGTAGCCTGTCAATGAGCTTGGAAAGAACCAAGGAGAACGAATACGAAAGGGGTGGAAGAGAACACAAAGAATGTGTGCTCTCAAAAACTGTGCCAGGAACCTTTACATTCACACACACTCAACACATTTCACCACATTATATGCACACCAAGGCAAA
>NC_140371.1:21057500-21060000 GCF_054491055.1 Hypomesus nipponensis | reverse complement strand
AGTGGTGGAGAGGACGATGTGAGCTGCATTAAGAAGAGAGGTGGATGGTTTGAGATTGAGGACAGTTCCAGCTTTACGTTAGAACAGGTTTGTCCGGCTCTGGAGGATGAACTTATGAAAGGTTCTTACACGCCCAAGCAGAGAATCCTAGTCACACACACACACACACATAAGTGACAGTGTCAATCACACCAATCGCCTGTAAGTATCACAGTACCGCCAAGAAAAGTATTTCTCACGGTCGGACAGTATATTTAGACTGAAGGAAACACCCCTCGACACCCCTCACACACACACACACACACAGCAACCCTCACAGGGACACACACACGGAGTAAACACACGCGCCCAAACAGACTTAAAAGTGACCACGAAAAATTCTATGTAAAGAAACCCTGTTCCAACTCAGTGGCCATCCATGGCTCTCATAACCTGTTTTCTTATTTTAACTAGACACAGGTGTGTGTGTGTGTGTGTGTGTGTGTGTGTGTGTGTGTGTGTGTGTGTGTGTTAGCAGCTCAAGCTATTATTAACATTTACAGTGGAGAGGAAGTGAGGACTGACAGGATTAATTAGGCAGGTGGTCCTGCTACCCTCGCCAATGCAGCTAACTGACAGTGCCCATAATGTCTAAATCTCTCGGTCTTTACGTTAATAACAAACTCAGCATCAAATTAAATCAAGAATTTATATAAAATCTCAATTCCTACAGCACTGAGGTTGCCTACCCATAAGCTCTAAATTTAGCTTGGAGCCAGAAAGCTTTCTTCGTGTAAACATTAGCACAACGCTAGCTGAAGCTTCCTTAGCCTTAGCTGTTAGCATTCACTTTGACTTCAGCTTGTCTGCCAGCGCTGGAGCTTGTGGTAGTCTGAGCGGAGAGCTTGAGCTGGGTGAGCAGAGCGTCCAGTGGCTGGTTGGGGGGCCGTGTCAGGCTAATTAACCCTGTTAATCTAAACCAGGGGGGGGGGCTGGGTGGGGGGCTTCCTCTGGACGCTGTGGTTGGCTAACCCCAGTCTTGACAGATGATCATAGCCCCAATCACAGCCCTTTCACTGGCAGTCTGCCGTCTGACTTGGCAGAACACACTCGCAAGGGGTCTGGATCTGTAAGTGTGTGAGCGTCTGTTTGTGTGTCTGTGTGTGTCTGTGTGTGTGTCTGTGTGCTTGTGTGTGTGTGCCTGTGTGTGTGCGTGTGTGTGCCTGTGTGTGTGTGTGTGTGTGTGTGTGTGTGTGTATGCGTCCACGAGGGACTGAGGATTATGAATGTTGAACATACACAAAAATGAGAGGAGGGCCTGGCTGGTTGTGTCTGTGTGTGTGTGTGTGTGTGTGTGTCTCTGAAATAAACACGTCTGGGGGCTTTTACCCTTTTGACTTAATACATAAAATGATACTTCAGCCACAACCATTAGCATCATTACATACTCCATATCAAAAGGTCAGAATAACCATTAGCATCACTATTGAGGTTAGGAAAAGGAAACGAGACCCTGTGGCTACACAGAGAGATACCTCATGCTAGGTCCTATATCCGTGGCCTTATTCAAAGAATAAAGGTTTGCGTTCACAGACACCATTCCTCAGTTACAGCAAACAAACAAAGTGAAACTAAAACCTTGACATAAACACAGACAAACACACACACACATACAAACACACACACATACAAACACACACACATACAAACACACACACACACACAAAGCCCCAGGGCAACTGAGCTCTACATATAGGTCAGACAGAAACTAAGAGCTGCACATAGGAGCCTCCCAGGAGGGTTCCCACACCTGCGAAAAGACCAGCTTGGACACAGTGTCAAAGATTAAACCTGTGTTTCATCTTGCTCCTCCGGATATAAATAAATAAAGCCAGACGGAGAGAAGAAGAGAGAGGGAGAAGAGAGAAGGGGAGAGAGAGAGAGGTAGAAGAGAGAAGGGGAGAGAGAGAGGTAGAAGAGAGAAGGGGAGAGAGAGAGAGGGAGAAGGGGAGAGAGAGAGGGGTAGAAGAGAGAAGGGGAGAGAGAGAGAGGTAGAAGAGAGAAGGGGAGAGAGAGAGAGGTAGAAGAGAAAGAGAGAAAAAGAGAGAGAGACAGAAGCTAGAAAGCTGGACGAAGGGGCAGCAGTGAGAGGTGAGTGTGTTAACTCAGCCCTTCAAAGCGGAGGGCAGGGGGTCGCTGGAGAATACCCCCCCCCCCCCCTTCAGCTGTGCTCTCTGAGCCCGGTCAAGTGGAAAGGTGGATCTGTGTCAGCTAACAAGGGTATTTACTGTTACACCCAGACAGGGAGAACACAAACAACACCAAGAATGAGTCAGGAGGTAGGGGGGATGAGAGAGAGTTAAAGAGAGAGAGATAGAGAGACATAGACAGATAGATACAAAGAGAGAGAGACAGGTGGGAGAGAGAGACAGAGAGAGAGAAACAGTGGGAGAGAGACAAAGAGAGAGAGAGAGAGTGGGAGAGAGACAAAGAGAGAGAGAGAGAGAGAGAGAGAGAGAGA
>NC_140371.1:21050000-21052500 GCF_054491055.1 Hypomesus nipponensis | reverse complement strand
GAGAGAAGAGAGAGATACTGAAGAGAGAGAAAAGAGGAGGAGAAAGAGGAGAGTTTGGAGTGGCCCCCACCAGCTCACTGCGTGTTGGGACACATTCCTCTGAGTAGAAAACACCAGCACAGGGAAGGAGAAGAGAGGCAGGGAGGAGAGAGGCAGGGAGTGGAGAGGCAGGGAGTGGAGAGGCAGGGAGAAGAGAGACAGGGAGGAGAGAGGCAGGGAGGAGAGAGGCAGGGAGTGGAGAGGCAGGGAGAAGAGAGACAGGGAGGAGAGAGGCAGGGAGGACAGAGGCAGGGAGAAGAGATGCAGGGAGGAGAGATGCAGGGAGAAGAGAGGCAGGGAGAAGAGAGGCAGGGAGGAGAGATGCAGGGAGGAGAGAGGCAGGGAGAAGAGAGGCAGGGAGAAGAGAGGCAGGGAGGAGAGAGACAGGGAGGAGAGATGCAGGGAGAAGAGAGACAGGGAGGAGAGAGACAGGGAGGAGAGAGACAGGGAGAAGAGAGACAGGGAGAAGAGAGGCAGGGAGAAGAGAGGCAGGGAGGAGAGAGGCAGGGAGGAGAGAGGCAGGGAGAAGAGAGGCAGGGAGAAGAGAGGCAGGGAGGAGAGAGGCAGGGAGGAGAGAGGCAGGGAGGAGAGAGGCAGGGAGTGGAGAGGCAGGGAGGAGAGAGGCAGGGGTTGGAGAGAGGTGGAGATACATTTCAGCTCTGAAAAACACAACAAAGCCAAAGTAGCTTGTATTTTCCTTTCCATTGGGGCAACGTTCAACACCTTGAAAAACTTTTAAAAACACAAAATATAATATTTGAAAAATGTTGTTCGGAGAGATTTGTTTTCATTTCTTGAAGTAGGTTATGAGGTTCCCCTGAGGTACTGGACTCTAGTCTTAGAACTAAGAGATACAACTGAATGACTGGATTGATTCTTAGTGTTGCCGTCTTGCTACTGTATCAGTTCTTTTTCTTTTATCTCCTAAACACACACACACACACTCTCACACCCAACCACTCACCCCTAAAACCGTTCAGACATTTTACTGTTTCTTTACCCATTTTGGAACGATAAATTATCCATTAGATTTCATCATATCTTACAGAGGCAATTACATCAAGAAAATGATAGCGTGCACAGGATCAATTATGCATGCCCTTGGCCAAAGACCAGGCACTGGAAAGAGGAAAAGGACACATCCACTATGAACACACACACACACACACATACACACACATACACACACACAAACATACACACACACACGTAAAAAAGACTAGCTCCCACAGATGTGCTTCATCAGTTCATCTTACTGCCTAAAAAGTTCATACACTTAATAATTTATTTGTGTTCTGGATACAGTTTCCCGGCTGAATATTAACAACTTTGAAGTGTGCTATAGCAGCCAGGGGTAGGGCTTCTGGTGTGTGTGTGTGTGTGTGTGTGTGTTTGTGTGGAGGGCTAAAAGAGTCCTCAGGAAACAGGCCTTCTGCATCCCACCGGACTACAACCTTCCCACACGCACACACACAGACACACACACACACAGACACACACACACACGCACACACACACACACACACACCCACCCACCCTCTCTCTCTGTTGTGTCCATTAGCCCTCTGTGCAGATCCCTCCTCGATTCTCTCCGATTAAGAATTCTGTTTCATCACAATGTAGGTTTCACACAACTTCCTCGCAGCGCTTGTACACAAACTGGTAAGCAGAGAAGAAGAAGAAATACATCCAGCTTAGGAAGCAAGCAAGAGGCGGAGTCCCCCTCGTGCTTTGAGGCGGAGTCCCCCTCGTGCTTTCTGGATCTGCTTGTTGTCTTGCCTTTGTTTCCCTTCTAATGATCTCGGCTCATTATCACTCGAAAAATGAAATGTTTATTTTTGTGATTGACTTCCGTCTCTCTCTGTCTCTCTTTCTTTCTTTTCCAAAATCCTCCTGTCTCATTTTTCTCTCACACATAACTCAAACCAGACCAAACCAGACCAAACCAAACCAAACCAGACCAAACCAGACCAGACCAGACCAGACCAAACCAAACCAGAGGAAACCAAAGAATCGCCTGTCCCAAAAGGACATGTCCACGTCTAGCTGTGGTCATAGATGTATTGTCATCCCGCGGTTCATACACAGGAGTGATCAGATGTGACCTTGGCACCTTTCCATCCTCTCAGACAAACAGGATTCACCACACACTGTGGCTCACGACCATATTACACTATCAATATCCCTCTTTTCCAATTTTGCCCATGTTAACGGAGAAACTCACTTAGCAAGACAGATCACTGTCTCCGGAATGGCACACATGCAGCAGTGGAACCAGAGCAGGGCTGGTAGAGGAGGGGAGGAACATCTGTTTCCTCAAGGAGACAAAAAGTGAGGGATGGACCAAGGAAGAGAGAGGGGCAGAGAGAAAAGAGGAGGGGAGGAGAGGGCTGCTCATTACACCAAAACCCACCCTCTGAGATGACACAGACAGACTGTATCAGTAGATTCAGTTTTGTTG
>NC_140371.1:21025000-21042500 GCF_054491055.1 Hypomesus nipponensis | reverse complement strand
CCACGGAAACGGCGAGGGAGAGGGGGTGTAGGAAGAGAAAAAGAAAAATAATTTTATAAATAAAAGATACACATAAAGGAGAGAGACAAAGAGAGAGAGACAGAGAGAGAGAGAGACAGAGAGAGACAGAGAGAGACAGATAGAGAGAGACAGAGAGACAGAGACAGAGAGAGAGAGAAACAGAAGAACGAATTTAGAGGCAGAACGTTCAGTTGAAGGGTCAAAACAACGATTGTGTGCTGTTCATGTTTCTCAGCCTCCTTCTTGTGAGGAACACAATACAGGATCTATTGTAGTATCAGTAACAGGAGGAACAGTAGGAGGGATAGTAACAACAGCAGCAGCAGTAGCAGTATGTAAAGCAGTAGTAGTGTGATGGCAGTAGCAGCAGAACAAGTTTTAGCAACAGCAGTAGTGATAGCAGTATTCCTAGTGGTAGGAGAAGACCAGCCGTATAAGTAGTAATGGTGTTTGTGTTGGGCTGGTAGGAAGTGAATAGTGAGGCTGGCTCTGTGTGTCTGAACTGAGACAAGCAGCTGTGCTTAATGCAAGACAGCCTGTCAGCTTCATAGTGAAGCACTTGTTCTTTTAACAAACACGGCTTTTCCATATTACCATGACAATTACAATGAAAGCGTTAAAAGGGGAGCCTGATTCGTTTTTAGAGCAGGAAAATACAACAGTGTCGCCATAAGAATATCATGTATAACACATGGATAGAAGCGCTAACTGGGAACAACACAGCATTTAGTCAACTCATCAGGAACATAGCTAAATGTAAAGGCTGAAAAAGGCATAGATGAATATTTTGATTGCTTACGGGTTTATAACTTAGTCTGGTTCTCTCGAAGCAGAACAGAATAACATGCATTAAAATATGTCCAGCATATGTGGAGAAAGGCCCTGCAGTGTGAGTGTGTGTGTCGACAAAAAAAATCAGTTGGCCTCTAAACATGTGTGTGACTTTTAGCTCTTTAGAACTACTACTTTTATAGCAGGAAATCGGTCTAAAGGAGCCGTTCAGGCAAATTCCTCTCCCTGTTCCCCAGGATTAACGCTTGACTAGTTTTTAAGATGCTTTTTGTCAAACGGCGACTGTCGATGTAGATGACGCGGTAGAAGAGAATGTGAAGAGACATTTCACCACACCAAGGGGTGAGAATCCACAAACTACCGAACGGAACTAATGGCCCGTCATTTTCAAAATATTTTGCTCTAAGGTGAGAGTAGTTCTCCTTTAGCTTCCTAATGGTTAAGCATCTTGACCTTCTTTACTAAGCTGCCAATTTCACATTTTAATGAACTTAAAACCACTGAGAGTCAAAAAATAGATTTTAATTTTAGTGGCTGGTGATTGGTACGGATGTTTGATAAAAGAGATAGGATCCTGTGAGTGAACTGAGGTTAAATTTATTTCCTCCTAACCTAGTGAAACTGAGATAGAGAGAGCAAGAGAGAGAAAGGGGGAGAGAGGGGCGCGAAATGTAGAGTAGCTCCCAGCGCGCGAGGAAATATCATTTGAACAAGCAATCCTCCACGACATCTGCGAGCAAACTGGGACGTAGAGATAACGTGTGATAAATTCCAGCTGCCGGTTACTACCCTTAATTTAACGTCAGGTCAACCACCAGACTGGCTCTGGTTTTACAACAACCCTGAGCATTGCATTCGCATAATAACATCTAATGAAATAGCCTAAACTTACCTCAAAACTTGAACTAGAATATCAGAAAAAAACAAAAAGGGTTTGTTTTAATAAGGAATTATTAAACCTAAACATAGACTACTGTCACACCCTCACGATGAAGCTACGGTCCATCCTTTCATTATTCTTTAGATCACATTGAACATTTCCATATACAACTGAATTAGAGGGCCCAAGAGAAACGGGATATGTATATGGGTAGAATATTCAGAACATGCAATTGATAGCCTGATATCATTGCCACAGTAGACGACATTAGCCTACTTTCAGTGTATTAAACTGCAATGCAATCAATAGCCTATAAAGCGTTGACAGATAAAGTACAAAACGAGTTGCCAAACGACTGAAGCATAATTTGTAAGAGTCGTGGGTTAAGAAGTGTTTGTCTCTAATAGTTTCACACCGTGAAACTGTGAAACTGTGTTGTAGGTTGCTATTGTAAGCTGTAGGTTTAAATGTAGCCTATATAAAGTAAAAACTACAAATTAAACGAATAACGTAGCCAATGTTAAAATACAAATAGGCCTACCTCCATAAACAGGTATGGGACATGCGCTTATAATATGCTGATAATTACAATTCGCAGGTAGGCTACTTTCCTTATGGGGAGACGTGTTTCAGTTGATTTTACTGTAACTCGTCCAGGAATGTGTGTGGATGTTCATTACAGTTCTCAATGGGTCAAATCTTAATAGTGAACGGGCAACATGTATCTAAAAAAATATATATATATATAGAACATATGCCATTTCTGGTATGCATGTGTGTTCTTATCATATTTGTAGCCTATTGCTATTCTAAGATATTCATTTTGAGTTAATCAATTTTTCATTAAAATGCCTTTTCTGCCTTTAATTTCAGTTACTTAAACGTATTGGCTATATTTGCAACATATATATGGACATGGTATAGAGGGCTTATATATAACCTCGTGGTGATAGTTTTATTCAAATGTTTTCACTCTCGTCCCAGAAGAAAAAAAAAACATTTGATTTGAATGGGCAAAAGTGGGGAGAAAGGAGGGGAGCACCACGCCATATAACCTCGTTGAAAGCTTGACTGTGCGTCTTCCCCCAATTCTAAACATATCGTCAAATATGTAGATCGGGGTGGTGGTGAAATTTTTCAAGTTCAAGTCCACTACCATTTCTACGATCGTCGTCTGCCTCCTAGCGACGGTACTCAACACGAACAATGCAGAGCGGCTGTGGTCTGTGTGCTCGCTTGAACACTAGCACCAAGCGATATAGGTGGCGAGTAACCGAGCAGCTTATGCTGTGTTAAAACACCTTGTAACGCTGCTTTAAGTTAAAGTAACGTGTTAACTCAACATGGATCTCTACTATGGAGGTCTGGAAGCCACATAGCCTAACACCTTTCATGAGCTTCTGATCGTAAAGGTTCCAGGACGCGTAAGCGCTGCGAACGGTCACTTGCTACCTTCATTCCTCCAGTCAATCGGCTTTCGTTGCTTGCTTTTCACATTATGTGTATTGTTACCTATGCAAATTAGATCAAATCAAGTGTAATAGGTGGGTAGAATGCCTTTTAGACATTGTCCAACTAAAAGCTCCGAGTATTCACTGTGTGGTAGGCTACATGATTGTAACACAACGCAAGGCTCTTACTTTAATCTTACATTATCGGTTTGACCAGCAATGTCAACGAAAATGTTGTAAAATAGATCAAATGTTTTTTTTTAATTAGAGGTCTAAGAACACTATGAGGATACAAGCTTCGCTCCTGTTGCTCTGCGAAAGGCTCGTTCTCTTCCATTCGTGAGAACAAGAACCATATGCTTCTTGTCTGAGTATGAGAGCGTATAGATAAGACCTAAACGGAGCATTACGATAGATCCGCATATTTGAACAAGCGTGGCACAAATGTGCCGATTTTTAAAAACATTTATTTCGAGCTGTTGGCAAGGGAGTTACACGCGCACGCGGTGCTTGTAAACAGTCAGACACGAGATTTTTTCCCAATCAAAAGCCACTTTCAGTTTTTGAAAAAATTCCAAAAATAGCACGAGAGAGGGAGACCTGCCTGTACGTCCCAGACTAGCATAGATACGGGATATTCCGGCAATAGCTCCGCAAAATACATGCATATGAGCTACCCAACACGGTTGCGAGCGTATTCTAAACACTTCGAGTTGCCGAAGGAACGGGGGCACAAAAGCCAGAGCTTATGAATGTAACAGCTAGTAACAAACTTGTTGTTTTTTTAAACGTCAATAAACTGTTGGATAAAAAACTTTTTCTCTCAGCTTTTGAGTGGGATCCTCGTTGCGCGCAAAGGTAGTCTATGGCACGGAGAGATTCTCACCACGCTTTCACAGTGAAGTCCACTTGACCAGGGTTCGTGCAGTCCAGTGTCCAAGTGCCAGTGCGGACCACGCTCCTGATAAATGTTTTCAGCTGTTCTGAATGAACCTCGTTTCCAATCAGAGGGAAAATAATAAAAAGAATATACAATTTAGCAGTACTTACGTGAAAAATCCCGTTTGCTTAAGTGCTGAGGTTTGCCTTGCTTCCGGCGAGACATGGTGGTTGATAGCGGCGTTCAGCTCGGATCACATCGGGAGAGCCGGGTTAGAAGAAGACTCCAGAGAAAATATCTTCATCAATGCCTTTGACATCCAAAATAAATTAGAAATAATACAAAGATGGCGCAGGGAAGATGGATTGTAGGATCGCCGTCATGGCTTTTTTGAAAAGAGAGAGAGAGAGAGAGGGGAGAGATGAAAAAATGGCAAAAGCCCCCCTGAGCTGCAAGTTCAAGTGCGGACGTGACGTCCCCGCGAACTTGAACGTCAGGCGATGGATGGACACAGACACACAAAACATGGGCAGGGCGAAGCGGCGAAGTGGGAGGAGGGTAGAGAAATAACAAAACCAATGGACAGTCATTAGGGGCTGGGCATGAAAAATAGACCCGGGGAAGCCAATGGACAGAAAGATCAGGGGGCCGGACAAGAGGCACTCGGGGAAGGGAGAGAGAGAGAGAGCGAGAGAGAGAGAGAGAGAGAGAGAGAGAGAGAGAGAGAGAGAGAGAGAGAGAGAGAGAGAGAGAGAGAGAGAGACATGTCTAATGAATGCAATGTGTACTGTGTGTGAGGTGTGTGGCGGTGTGAAGGGGGGGGGGGGGGGGTGGACGAAGGAAAACAGCAAGGGGTGCCAATGGACAAGAACTCGAAAGGGGGCCGGACATATGCTGCATGCGGGTGGGAAACTCGGAGCAGAAACAGAGACGTTTAATAGAAGCTGTCGCAATGGTGGACATTGATCTGAGAAACACACTGAGTGTCGTTAGTGTATGTGTGTATGTGTGTATGTGTGTGTCCTCGCAGATAGGTATACAGAGGGTATTAAGGGCGAAGCTCAATTGAAACGAAACGGAGCGCGTGAAACTATCGGGTTGCATGAACAGGACATACAGGTTCCAACGTAGGGCATGGCTTGAACCGCGCGTGCCCCAGGGCACAGGGCGTCTGATCACTCAGATAAAAGAATTTTAGGGTTCAGTGAGGTTAGCGGTCATTGTAGGTTAAAACGTGGACACTAGCTTTCCGTGAAACCTTAGACCCTTGGCAAACAGACCGTGGGAGTCTGCCCATAAGCGCCCATATAATAAGTTTCAGATGTGTTCAGGTTGAACCGGCGGATGGGGGAGGGAGGGGGGGGGTTGTAAATACTCTCGGAATGGGGGTTTGGTGATATAAGACGCGGGCTAAACACCGCCCGTGCAGACTAAATAACGACACTCTAAGAAGACTTCATGCAAATAACAAACGCGATGACAAGAGAGGGGCTGTGTGGGGAGGGTACAGTAGAGGAGAGGAGCAGCCTCGCGAGCTAGCTGAAGTGTGACTTGACTACAGCGACTGAACCATTATGTGGGAATCCGTATAGTACGGGAGGAAAGCGTCGCCGCGCCGGACCAACGAGGGCTACAAGGACCGCGAGCACGCTGCACCGGGCAAGGGACAGAACAATTATAGGACGGAGAGGGATTATGAGTGAGAGAAAGAGAGCGAGAGAGAGAGGGGGAGAGAAAGAGAAACGACACTGAGTGGTGGAGGTTCAACGTCGACGATAAAAATGTATGACCAGTGAGTGAAATATTTTACAGGTTGCGACAAGTCGTTGGCTTCCGTGGACGGGGCTGGTGTGTTGATAGTGAATATGGAAGCAGCCTGCTGAGGGAGATTTTCATAGACTGTGGTGTGACGTGATGCCAATGCTCAGGCAATGAGACTATTGTGCATGTATACAGCAACCAGTCCTACTCTAAGCCCACTGTGTGCAACGTTGTTTCAGAGACCGAAATTATTGGTTTGAAGAAAATCTTTACGGTTGGCTTCTAATGTAAGCGAAAACGGGAATTGAATTCATTTTTTTGTTTTAGAACTTTTTTTTTTTTTTTTTGCCTCAAAAGGCTGTCATGACTGGAGCCTAATATTAAAACAAGTAGCAAAGCATGGTCATCATCAGGCGGATGATTAATACTTTGTTTAGTAATTTTTCATATATTCCTTTTGAAGATATGAGTCAGATAAGATAGTACATTTTGTAGATAAAATGGCATTCAGCTTTTGTTGTTTTACAGAGAATACGAGATTTTACAACAATTAAAAGGTTATATAGGCTATAGTTTGAAAACTTAAAATTGTTTTATTTTTTTACATGCATTTTTGCTACACACCAAACAACAGGAAAACGACCCACCACTGAAAACATGAATAGCCAAAGTCAATGACAAATGAGATATGGCAGTATTTTTATTGAATGAATGTTAGACTATCAACACAACAGCCGTACATAATCACCCAAATTTCGAGTTTCAAGTTATGTTACTGGTTGTGCACGATCGTAAGCCATTTTAAGTTTATTTCAATATGGCTTACTTACTGTTGCTAGACACATTAATGCATCTGATTGGCTTACCTTAAATGTCACTGTAAAGGCTCGAACTTGGATTAGGCCTGAGAGGTTAGGGACTGGCGGTATGTTGCTCGTGAAAGGTAGGCTGAATTTAGTCGTTGCTGTAAATAAAACGCATATGATTGGTCAAACATATGCATAGTGTTGATTATAATGTGAATCTTAGATTCGTATTTGACATCGGGGTTTTTGGTGATTTTTTCAAAGTGACAGCCGGTCAACGTAGCCTTTTGAACTTGATACACGTAACATAAGGTCACCAAGCAACCCACACTGACACAGATTGTTATCACTGTGGACAGCCAATCAACAACATAGGAGGAAGATAGCATGCGACAGATATACACCTTGATCAGGAAAGAAGACAAGCATTTTACCGCTTCGTTTAAGCAGAAGCGCTCTCTAAACATCAAACTGCTTATGAGTAAAGCAACAAAAAAAGCACAATGGTAGGCAATAGCTTTAAAATATCTAACGAACTACAATGCGTGACAATCTGAAACATTGTTGGTCTTATTTTGAATAGACTACTCTCACTGAAAGATAGGCCACTGTGAGACAGTTGAGGAAGACCGGAGAGGAGCAGTTCCTTCATTCGGATTCAATGGCACGGAGCACTAACCTTGACCTCTCCCTACACCCCTCTCCATCTGTTGCCACAAAGAATGTTTTCCCTTTCACCCCCCCTCCCCCCTTCCCCCTCCCCTTTTATTTCCCTTTCTGGTCTTAGCTCGCCCCTCTTTCTCTCCCAAGCTCACTCAAGGCAGACATTGATCAAAGCCAATAGAGCGCCACGACTTGTGCGCGAGAGAGCGCAAGCAACGGGAATCTCAATATGTAAATGACAGCGGGCAACCGATTCCGTCATAAATCAGTCAGGCAGCGGTTAATACATTTGATGTATCCTTCTAGCAAGACTGTGCATGGTTAGAATATGCGTGTTTCTTAGTTGTATAGTTTACTGACAGCGTTTAGTAGTTTTAAATCTGAGGAATAATTTAGATCTTGCGATTGTATCGCAATCAAGCCTGGCCTCTTTTCAGCATTCTATTCGGTATAAGCGTTATGGCTCAGTTTAATGCTCTAACTGAACGTATTTGCTGTCAAGACTTAGTTGTCTTGAGCTGGAGGTAAAAACGAACGTTTAGCGTCCTTCAACGGATAGATTAGTTTTCTTCAAACCATCAATATGTATCGTGTAAGGGAGGAAGAAACGAGTTTCGAATATGCTTTCAAAACACAAGAGCCTCAGGAATGTAAAGCGACTGGCGCTCGAGCGAGCGGACGCATTTCGATATGGAAATGACCAGGAGCTTCAGCGATAAATCAGCGCTCGCTCTCACTCGCTGTTGCCTTCATGCCTCAGTCAGCCTCTCCCCCCGTTTCTGTTCGACCCTTCAGCCACTCTGGTATAAAGGATCTTCATTCAAAACTCGGATCAAAAAGAGCTAATAGGCCCGTATTTGTGAATATGCTTGTAAAGGCTAATGAGATTGGATAAAGCTCTTAACAGATTTTATTACGCGCACCAGGAGACGTATGCTATACAGAATGGGCTTGGATTCCAGAAACGAGTGTGTTTAGATCTGGAGAATTAAAACGTTTAACAATTGCGTTATATTACTGTATAGGCTAAAGTGGGCCTAGTGAATACTTATGAATACGGTAAAGCGTGTGTGCTACCAAATTCTGACACTAAATGAAATCGCAAATCACTTTATCGCAGCTCTTTTGCACATCCATGGCCTTACTTCTTTGGTGTTCACTAGTTGCTCATGAAATCATTTTGATGTACTTTAATTGACGTGCCAGTCAGAGGCCTACAACATTATTTGCTATGTAAACTTTACGTCCTGGGTTGTTATAATGAATTGGGGGCAAAATAATTATGCCTTAATTTGGATGCACATGATGTCAAAGTTTAGTTACTGTAGTGCAATTACAAACAGGCCCACATTGTTGTATACAAATGTTTAACAATACAAATACTTCCAACGATATCAAAGAAGGGCTCCGTGCTCGTGCTCTTTGACAAAAGCTGATGGAAGTTTCTCTTTTCAAAAGAAAGAAAACTAGGGAATAAGCTCAAAATCCTTGGTAAATCTAGGCTTGCCTTTCGAAGGAATTTCAAGCTCTGGTGGTCGAGACAAAATTCCCAGACTTACAATTAATATTAATGGCTAGATTTCACAATGTGCCATTATCACACGGTGCGATGGGCGCGCATGCCGCCTGGGCTTCCGGTGGTATTAGATAAAATCTGAAGGATTACGCGGCTATAGGCCAAATTATAAACCTCTCTCTCTCTCACTCTCTTTCTCTCTTTAGTATGGGGATGTGCGTGTGTGCGCGCCCTCACTGCACGTCTGTGTTGCCATCAGTACTGAGATAACAATTTAAGTCAGATTTGTAAGCAACATCTGCGTGCTTACCACACACACATACACGCATACCACACAGACGGGATAGTTAATTATATATCTTCTGCTTTAATTGAAACGGACAGGTTTCCTCTACCGCAAATGCCCGTCTCCCACGCGGACGGGCCGCGGATTCTACCCTCCACTGCAATCTGCATCAATCTCGGGTAATGCACGGGCATGTTTATTGCCGTAGTAGTTAAGTCGTTGTTAATTTTACACTAAACGGTTGTTATGATGATGAATGGGGAGGCCGAGATTGTCCACATGGGACGCCCACCAATTTATCTATCGAGCTAAGGCTTGCCTTGTGCGTCAGTGTTGCCCCCCCCCCCTCCACCCCCTCTTCCCACTGTAAGGCTAAATAAAATAGAGCAGAATCTGATCAGAGCCTGTAACTCCAAAACTAGAGAAATTTCGAGCGCAGCTCATTTCATTTGTCAATAGTAGGGTAATTTATGTAAAAATAATGTACAAAACTGAGCGTTGATAATTAATTGCTGTCACAGTCTATTCAAACCTTTGCCTATTGTTTCACTAGATTCTTGTCTTGACGTGAGCTTACTTGAAAATCTGCATTGACGATAGACTAATTTTTGATCAATTGTTTAGGTCAGGAGAACAAACATTGTAGGCTAACCTCTTCGAATTTAAAAGCCCTGGAAACGTTGCAACAGTCCAACGCAAATGTGCCATGAGAAAAAAACAGTGCACAAAAGCACATTATATTCATCCAGATGTGCAATAATATTGTCTTAAAGGAACTCTGAGGAGGTGTCTGCTAGAATATGATGCAGGGCGCGGACTCGGGCGCCCTCTACAGGCAGAGTTGGGGAAAGCCTACAACTATTGCCGGGGCCTAAACCACAGGCCACTTCTCATGTCTCCATAGCGCAGAAAGATCACGTGTTCGTCTTCCACTGCCTAGCGGACGACATGTTAACATTTAGATTTGTGTCTTCATAAATTACAGAAACGGATTGATACTTATAAATAAGGACACGATAATGACACTCGCATTATTCCTACGGGTATACCCACCTCTGAATCTTCTTGTAATCCCATATTAATTTGATAATGCTGTATTTAGGCCTACTTTGTTTGGTAATTTGGGGTGACATCGACGCTTGCGTGCATGGAAGGCTCTCTAATCTAAACGACAATAAGGCAAAGAGAAAGCGCGAGGAACCAGTGGTCCAAACTATACGGCCTATGGGTGTGATTATTTACACATATAAGAAGTCGTAGGTTACTCTTGTCTGCAATTCATGCATTAAACATTTCATTTGCTTACGTCTGCAGCTGAACATGTCACGAGAAGGCTATAGGCCCGAATGTCACTTGAAGAATGTTTTCTTTGACAAAATACCATATCTTAAGAGACTGCCCATAGTGAAATAACTATTAGGCTAAGCAGTATATCCCCATATTCAAAATTGTCTAATGTTTACATAACATGTGTTTACCTGGAACGTATTAGGCTAATTGAATGCCTTCATGCAGTTTTGTTTTCAACCAGCCTGTTGGAAATTGATCGTGAGGTCTTAATGCCCCGGAAAATTATTATTTTTTGTTTAAGAGTTGGAGTCGTTTTTAACAAACACGTTATTGACGACACTGGCTTCATAGGCTATTTATTATTTCTTATTATTACCATTCCTATTGTTGTTGTTGTTTTACCTGTCAGATATTTTAACTTGTTAATATCCCGCGTAGCCTGTAGGTCTGAAAAGTGGGCACCAGGAGTTTTTATCCATTCATAGCTAAATTAATTTGCACTGTTTGTCCTCGTCGGTGGCGTTTATTACCTCCAGACGGATGAATGGGCCATACCTCGAAGAGCTTAGTGATAAATCATGTACTTTTAATGAATATCAATAGGAGAAACCCCAAGACATAGTCTGCTATCTAATTTGATTAAACTGTGCTTAGGGCGGTTGGAAATCTCTGACGGGGGAATAGAGCGGTAATGACTCGGCGGGTGTTACACTAGGCGATTTTAATGATCTAATGGACTGCCTATGTACGTTTAACTGCGACGCCTTTCAAATGATTAGCGCCAACGGGAAAAAAGTAACTATGGCATGATATCCTAAACCTAGCCTACTTGTCTATCTCGACATTTACAGCACAGAAAGTGCCAAAGGACCGTGGAGTATATGCCACAATGGTAGCCTATATAAGGGAATAGGGATGTTCTTCTAGATAAATTAATGAGTAATTTGGGCCAATTATGAATAGGCCTACCAGAAATAATTGATCAAAAACTAGTTAAATAAAACAGTAATAAATGGGGAAAACGATTAAATGCTCTGGGAAAGACAAAAGGAAAATACGTTACAGGTTGTAAATACAAGCACAGATAAAATGGCATAGCCTACAGTATAGAGGTTTAGAGAAACTCGAGATGGACACTTCAGAACCATGGACAGCGCCATCACACCGTTAAACAGCTGTAAACGTTCCTATAAAACTTGAATTCTACAACAAATCTTAATTTTGGAGGGGATTTCCTATACCCTAGTAAACACATTATGAGACATAGAATATAGCCAAACCTTTTTTCTCTTTCTTTATCTTCTCTTCATCAAATGGTTCACGACAGGATGTTTCAACGTCGGTCTACAGGCCTTAAACAGGCCACATATCAGGATCCTAACTCAGTTGTTCTTTAAGCATTCAGAGACAATACCATGCTGCAAGCAAATAACCCTGCTTCACGGAACTTACAGTGTGCGTGTTTGGGAAGAAATAAATCCCAACATGATTCATTCTCCGCGGGCTTAGCCATGGGAGCTAGACTTCTCAACGGTTGCGATTTATGAAGATGAAAGATAAAAACGAGTTTGGAGTAGTAGGGGTTACAACACTAGAGTTTCTTCTGCTTGGATAGAAGTGCAGGATGAGGTGCTTGAACACTGGGTCCCTGACAGTGAAATAAACAATCTTGCCTAACCTTGGCTTTATTACTGTATATAAGCTGAGTTTAGCATCGAGAAATACAAGAGATGTTTAAGGTGCCAAAATACCGCCAAAGTTCGGTGGATCTGACTATTCAGAGTTTATGATACTCCCAAAAGACGCCTATGGATTTTGAGAGATTTTGTGGATTTGCAAAAAGTAATGGAAATGTTTTCAAATATTGGCATATAAAATTCTAACACTATGCTCATTATAATAGGATTTTCATTTGCATTTTTCAAAGTGTATTTCTACTATTGTATTAAATGATTTACAACAAGCCTACCCCATAATTGACTGACAATTCTGTATTAAAACGACACTTATTTTGCCTTTATGGGTATCCTAATGCAATTGAGTGATTCAATATTGTAGCGTGGGAACGTGTCAACAACTAAGGGGAATCGTTAGTTCATGCAGGTCTTCTAAAATTCTAAATAGTCCTACATGTGAGTTAATGGCAGCAAGAGGATTTTAAAACGATTTGGGAAATACCGCAGGCTGATTACATTTCTATTCTTAAAGTGGCTGTAAATCAGAACTGAAAATGAGTTTTAAGTTCATCACACCACAGATGAATGTGTTGTGAACTCCCCATCCAAATTCCAAAGAAAAGAACTGCGAGAAGTATGCTAAATTAAGCTTTAAAATCGTGAGAAAATTAGCAGTCTTCTCTGCTTGATACTGAGGGGGGGGGGGGGGGGGGGGGGGAGCTCCGCCCCCTCGAATTTATTGAATTTAGCAACAACAGCAACAACTAGCTGAATCAATTGCAGATATCAGAACAGAACTATCTGCAGTCTTATGTCAGTTTAATTACTTAATTACTTTCTTTGCATTGTACCAGCTGAGTAACAGAATGCAGCTTATATGAACCCTCTGTGATCTGACGCGTGGATAGGTGGCTGTGACTTGGATAGGTTGAATTTTTCCTCGCCTAAACAAAACCTGAGCTGAAAACGGGTGAGACTTCACATTTCAGTGCGACAAAGTTTTAGAACAGTAAAGCACATGCTTTCAGCAACTCATTTCACACGTAGGCCTATATATACTGAGAAGCAAATCATGCAATTTGTTTTACAGCACCTTTAAGCACACGCCTGCAGTGACATGAAAGTTTACAGATTCCGTTTTAAGACAACCAGCAAGGAACGCAAGAAGCTCGTTTTCTGACAACATAATTCACAAGCAACATAAAGCAACGAAGAAATAATGAGATTCAATTTGTTTGTTTCTCCCCTGTCATGCAGTCTCATATTTAAAAAAAATATATATATATTTGTAATTTCAACGGCCCTAGCCTTGGGGTCTTTAAAAAATAAAGGAAATGCTTGGCTACTACTGTTTCTCCCTTTCTCTCCCACGACCCACCCACAAAATGACACACAAATCGTAACGTACCCAGTACCTGGATGAGTCCTCAACGTGTTGCTGTGTGCTTGAGGACATGTTGAAGGGAGAGAAGCGGGGTTATAAGGGCACACGCTTCTTTCCCTGTTCTTCATTCCTGGGCACGCAGCTTCCAGAGACTGATTTAATGCCAACATCCTACAAAAGACACTATTTATCAGTTACACTGCAATATGAAAGACGCTGTTTCAGTTTTGAATCAATATTGAATTTTGAATTTTAATATTGAATCATCTTATTCTGCTTATTCAGCCGTTCTCTACGGCGAGTTTAGGCATGCCAGGCCTGAGATACTGATCGATTCCACTAGATGGAAGTGTTGTACTGGACTCGTCAACATTACATCTTTGATAATACATTATAGAAAAGGTTTAGCAACACAATAAAATATTACATAATGAATTATCAAGTAATGCTTGTGTAATGTTTATGTAATGAACCAACTTGTGAAGGATAACCAGTGCAGCAAAAGCTTATTTCGTGTGACTGTTCCTGTTTCAAAAATCGAATTGAGCAAATCGGTCAGCAAAAGAGCGCACCTTAAAGGTTCACATCCATCCTTCAATAACGTTAGACAATTTACCCATATCAATTTTCTTCCACACAGTCTTTTATTTGTAAATAATAAAAATGAACTCTTGAATATAAAACATACACGTCAGTAGAGCCACATCTGTTATACAAACAACAACTGTTGCAGTGAATACTTCTTCCAAGGTCGTGTTTTTGTAGTGGGAAGCCATGGACTGTAAACAATCAGTATTCCTGGTGTAATACTGACAAAGGAAAGCGCAGTCGGCCACTCTACGCAAAGGGTTAACTGAAAAACGTCAGAGAGAACATTTCACGGGCTTCTGAAGTTCAGTCCAAACCATGACAAAGAAGGACTTCGGGTGAAATAAAAACAAAAGCGGTTGTTTCCAATTTGCTATGTTTCCTTTTTGTTTTGTCGGTTAGAGGGAATAACTGAAGGGCCCGTTGTTGGCGCCCCCCTGTGGCCTGTAGCCGCTCAGCAGCTTGAACAGACCAGGGAGTCAAATCCCCGTGAACTAGACCAGGAATGTTTCCGTCCTTTCCTTTAGTTTGAAACTATTCATCCCGACTCCTATGTACAACGTGTGCATGTGTGCGCGTCGGTGCGAGGTGTATAGTTTGATACACTTCATATATCTATATCTTTATAATTTCTGTCAAAATCAATATTATACTTCATATACATTTAGCTGTTATACACACATTCTCTATCTCTGTCTCTAGCCCCGCTGTCATAGACTACTAGTTTAACACTTACAACCTGGGATGACCAAGGGGCCTGAGTTTGCTCAGTACTACAGTACAGCACTGTTCTCCAAAGGGTAAAAAAAAAAAAAGAAGAAAAAAGGAAATAATATATATATTTTTTGGAGACTTCCTCATTAGATATTCAGACCCAGAGAGGGAAGCGTGGCCTGGGCGGAGCATATCCCCCTAACCCCCGCCCACAGGAAGTCAAGATGGCTTGGCTGTTCTCTGTATTCATATTCAGTAGGAGCTAACTGTACAAGTACATGCAACATACAAGCTGGCCTAAAAGTATGTGGAACTAACACACATTTAGTCTCTAGTCACTTCTTTTATCTGTAATTCGTTTTTGTCTTGTCTCTGTTTTACAAAAAAGAAAAAGAAAAAAGAAACTGTGCATGCAGCTTGGGGCCGGGGTCCCGAGTCATGCTGCTCCGCCTCTAACGGGGGCGGGGTTAAGGGGTGGGGGCGGGGTTAAGGAGTGGTCATGTGATCAGACCTGTTCCTGGTCTGTGGGTGGCCGTGGGTCCACACACTCAGACTGGGAGGGAGCCTGCGGCACACGGCATCATTCTGAACTCAGACGCAGAAAGAAGAACCGGAGATGAAGACAACGGAACAGACAAACATAAACGTAACTCGGCCTCTGATTGGCTTTTCTTTTGGAAAAGCAGAACCTTTCCACCTCAAAATGACGCTTCTTGTGCTCGTTTTGATCGTCCGACAAGGCTGAGAATGTGCGCATCCGTGCGCAGGCTCCCCCCATCCCCTTGAACCCCCCGCAGACAGGTTGCGCAACATCGGCCGCCTCTACCCTGTCATGTGACCAGGGAGACAAGTGATGACATCACGCGTCGCCACGATCAGGCCGTCAGATCTGATCGCAATCTCATACGGCCTGCCAGTGTTCTGGCCACCAATTGGCTGGTGGACACCTGTGTCAACATCCACTCTGTCGTGTGATAGGGCGGGCTGCGAGGTCCCTCCTATCACGGTTGAAACGGTCACAACACAGCCAGTGAAGGAAAGGAAGAGATGAAGAGAGGTGTGGGAGGAAAGGAGGGAGAGAGGGACGGGGAGGAGGGTCTCACAGCAAGGCCCCAGCAGCCGAGAGACAGAGAACAAAGGGATGGAGGGATGGAGAGAACAGAAGCTTGGTGGGATGGAGAGAGCAGGAAGGAGAAGGGAGGCGTGGGAGGTGATTGTCAGACTCCAGCTAAGCTCTGATTGAGTAGTACTTTCTCTGTCTTTGCCTCTGTCCAGCCCTCTCTCCCTCTCTCTCTTTTAGTGTCTGGCTTTCATTGGTTGCCTCTGATTCCATGGGGTCCTAGTTTTCCCGAGGTCTAGGGTGTGTGGTCATGCAGTCCGGTTGTCTGTGGCCACTGCGGTCCGGGGTATGGCTGCACAGCGGTCACTAGGATCGCACGCCAGGCGGTGGTCCTGAGCTGTCCAGTGACGTCTGGGAAGCCAGTCGAGTGAGCGGGGCTAACGTAGGGTCCACCAATGAGGAGGGGGGAAACAGTTTGTACCAGCCAATCACTGTGCTGGAGAGGTCCAGCTGCTCCAATAGGATCTGTGCAACTCCCATGAAGCATTTGTGGTCCAGTCGCCCATAGTCGCCCCAGACTATGACCTGGAGAGGAGAGAGAGGACAGCACTAGGAACACTTCCAGAAGGAGAAGAGACAGAGAGAGAGAGAGAGAGAGAGAGAGAGAGAGAGAGAGAGAGAGAGAGAGAGAGAGAGAGAGAGAGAGAGAGAGAGACAGAGAGGGGGAAAGAGTGAGAGACAAAGAGGGGGAAAGAGAGAGAGAGAGAGAGGAGAAAGAGAGACAGAGAGAGAGGGAGCTAGAGAGAGAGGGAGAGAGAGAGAGGGAGAGAGAGAGAGGCAGGTACCTGCAACACCTTCCCCTGTGGGCTCTCCTCAAACAGGAGCTGTTGCTGGTACAGAGGCTCCAGGGTCTTGCGGGCGATCTTGGTCTTCTTTTTGGCTTTGCAGGCTCCGTTATCCAGCAGATACACCTTGACATAGGGAGCTGGGGCGAGAGAGGGGTGGACAAGGGAGGGAGGGAGATAGATGATGATGTTTAGGGTTAGCTTGTCAAAATGACTGCTGCTTCCAGTGTGTGTGTGTGTGTGTGTGTGTGTGTGTGTGTGTGTGTGCTACCTGGGAGGGATTTGGACCCTGGTTTGGAGGTAAGGCCACGCGCCCTGATCACCTCCACCTCCAGCTGACCTTTCTTATCCATCATTCCTATCTGGACGTCTCCTGGCACACACAAACACACACTATTTAGTCTATCATAGTCATTTTACAATCTACATTTTCTATGACATCTCAGTCTAGCTGCCAGTCATGCCACTCACCCATGGAGGGTGTGGCCAAAGTCTGCCGGCCCACTAGCTGGGCGGGGCCAAGTCCATCCAGGAAGTCGCTGAACTGGCTGTCTGCCCCCAGACGCATCCCTGAAAAGATCAAACTGAAACACAGAACACAGCTGGGTGGTGAGGCCAGGCTGGGCTGAAGGAGTCTGGAACAGTCAGCACTGAACATCACTGCTTTACCAAGACTAAAATGCTATTTTTTGTAGCGCTTGAATGTTTTGCCGTGTGGATGGGTGCGTGGGATTCAGATGGCTGAGCGGTTAAGGAGTCGGGCTATCAATCAGAAGGTTGCCAGTTCGATTCCCGGTCGTGCCAAATGACGTTGTGTCCACTTCACCCTACTTGCCTCGGGGAGAATGTCCCTGTACTTACTGTAAGTCGCTCTGGATAAGAGCGTC
>NC_140371.1:21007500-21020000 GCF_054491055.1 Hypomesus nipponensis | reverse complement strand
TTCCCAGGGAGCGCTGATGGATGTGGGGTCTACAGACAGCAGTCTAGGGATGAACGTGAACTAGCTCAGTGATGTCCACACACAATGAGAGACAATTTGAGGGGACGTCACAACACACACACTCTTGTAGCAATCACGTGTGTGTGTATGTGTGTGTGTGTGTGTATGTATGTGTGTGTGTGTACCTCTTTGCACTGAGGTGATTGATTAGGTCCTGAGAAGGAAACACAGGATCCAGCACCCACCTGTTTCTCACACACACACACACACAACGATGATGATGACAACACACAAACAGACACATCAACAAGCACACACACATACACAAAACACATGTGATGGTCAACAGGAGATGAAGTGTTTGGGATATTATCTAAGGCGCTCCTCTGTTGACTAGAAAACAAGAGGCTGAACAGACAAGCATCAAACAGGGCAACAGATAGGGGAGAGAAGCACACCCACACACACACAGTGTCTCACACACAGTGTCTCACACACAGTGACACACACACAGTGACACACACACGGTGACACACGCTACAGACTGAAGGGTTCTCTAACACCAAGCACTCAAATACAAACTAGATCAGCCTGTCAAAGAGCAAAACGAACTGCAGAACACTGGACACCCATCCCCCAGCAGTAGCCAATGCTGCTAAACTGAGATCTGAGCATTACAGGAGCAAAAAAATGAAATTCAAGTCACAACATAACACTTAAACTACTGCAGCATAAGAGAGACTGACCACATGCACAAGCTGGAAAACAAGATATTCCAGGTGGGAAGTGAGGACCAACGACTCTGTGACACGTGACACATTCCCTCTCATAGATCACTACGACATGTCCTTCCACAAACAGTGCACAGCGATTACCAAAAGCGTAATGCAAGGGGAACGGCAAATCAGAGCATTTTCATGGGACAAGGTGAGGATTAGAGCTTAGCGGTTAGGGGTTTAGCCACGTTAGCATGTGGGTTAGCGCTGGGGTCTACTCCGGAAAGGGGGTGGGAGTGAGGTAGGAAAGGAAGGAAGGGGGAGTAGGGTGGGAGGGAGTAGGGAGGGAGAGTGGGTGGAGGGGAGGTGAGGGTGGGGGTGGGGGAGTGGGGAGGAGGGTGAGGGTGAGGGTGAGGGGAGGGGTACTAAGGGGAGAGGTTGAGGGGGTGGTAGGGGGGTACCTGTCGTCTTCAGGGGAGGCGTGCTGGATTAGAATCCTGGGGCTGGCAGGACGTCTACGAGGCAGGGACTGAGAGAACCTGAGGGCCACAGCGCCCCCCGGTGGACAGACACAGAGACACACACATCCAGGTTTACCCATGCTCACAACCTGCTCCACAAAGGGCTCCCTCACAGCACCACACACCTGCACCCTCCAACACGCTCCACACTTCCACGCACCAGCTACACGCTCCAACACGCTCCACACTTCATCTCATTTCATTCCATTTGTTTGAACGGTTGCCATTCTCGTCTATTGAAAAGCCTGCCGTCCCTACGCTCACAAAACACGTTCAAATTTCTCCTAAATACCAATGATGCCCTCTCCCTGTGCCACTTGTTCTGTTACACAACACACACGACTCTGCACATGCACTCTTCTGGAGAGGTGATGTACAGTATCTATGACCTCAACAAACACCATTCTGACAACCACAACACACATACACTCTAGAGGACCCCTGTATGTAAAAGAACATGCAGATATCCTAAACATCTCATGTCAGATGGAGAATAAAGTATAATTTCAGAGATTAGATTTTTCCCACCACAATTTAGAGTGACCCCCAGACTCTGGGTGTGTGTCTGGGAGCACACGGCATGAGAGGGATGATGGGTCTTCAGGGTCGTTAAAGAATGTGGGATGAGGGGGCACAGGGGGCAAGGTCCACAGCCAGTTTCAAAGTGTTCTTTCATCCACCAGCAGTAGTTAGCTTTCATGAGAACGGACAGGTCAGAACAGGTCTGAGCGAGTAAAACAAACACTTGTGGTGTTACATGAACACGTTGAGGTTTGCTGTGATGTCATCACAGGGTAGGAGAAGGGTGAGAAGACCCCTGAATGGAGTTAGACACAGGCTGTGGGGTACAGGGTACAGGGTATAGGATACAGGGTACAGGGTGTAGGGTGTAGGGTGTAGGGTACAGGGTACAGGGTATAGGATACAGGGTACAGGGTACAGGGTGTAGGGTGTAGGGTACAAGGTACAGGGTATAGGGTGTAGGGTAAAGGGTAAAGGGTGAAGGGTACAGGGTATAGGGTTCAGGGTGTAGGGTGTAGGGTACAGGGTACAGGGTACAGGGTACAGGGTACAGGGTACAGGGTACAGGGTACAGGGTACAGGGGGCTGGTACCTGTCAGGCTCTGGTGAGGGAACATTATTGTCTGGAGTGAGACAGTTGGTGCTAGCGCTCCTAACCCTGTCCAGAGAGGGCCGTAGATCACTAACCCCCACAAGCATGCCATCCAATGCAGGAGAGAGGAGAGGACAGGACAGGAGAGGACAGGAGACAATACAAAGGAAACAATGGAGAAACAGAAAGAAGGCTGTGTTAGAGAGAGAAATCATAGAGGACATGCCTAGTCTCAACGCAACCGTGAGCGGTCTGGTCGTCATGGAGATGGCCCTGTCAGGTAGTCAGGCTGTCGGGCATGGTCTGGTCGTCATGGAGATTTTGAGTTAAATGTGTCAAATTGTTACGATGACCGGTCTTTGACCCAATGGAGAGAAGCTGCTTGATGGGAAGTCTATGTGCGTGTGTGTGCGCACATACGAGTGTGAGTGTGCACTTGTGTGTGTGTGCGTGTGTGTGGTTGGAGAAGTCTGAGGCCTAAAACTCACGTTGGGTCCTACAGTTCAGGGTGTCTAACTCTTCTAACTGGTCCTGGGAATCCACAGCTTATGGAGATGTTTGTGTGTGCGCGTGTGTGTGCCTTACCTAATCATGATCTCGTCTGTGAACTTGAAGACGTGATGCGTGAGGGAGCGCGGCGTGGAGGTGGAGAAAACACGAGAGCGCACCCTAGAGGTCGACGTAAGGCATGCAGGCAGCGTGGAACTTAACACGCGAAAAAACAAGAAAATAAAAACATAAAATAAGACATGCAGCTAGCATGCAGTGTCAAGACACAAACGTTTACCTCAGATGACTTTAAGTCACAGATAAATACCCAGCACAAGGTTAACAGTCCTGAATTAGTCGGACGAGCTCAAATATTTGAGCTGCACATTTTACGGTAGATTCCTATATATTAACAAACTAGAAAAATACCTTTTCCAGCATGTGTGTTTGTGAGTGTGTGTGTTTTCGGCGAGTGTGTGTGTTTGTGAGTGTGTGTTTTTTCGGTGTGTGTGTGAGAGGTTGGGTGTTAGTGTATTTGCTCTCCACATAGACTCACCTGTAAATGTCCTTGTGAATGCCGTTGACTAACAGAGGCATCTTAGGGGGCAGAGTGACACTGTGTCTAGACGATCTCCTGAGTTGAGCAGGTGTGTGTGTGTGTGTGTGTGTGTGTGTGTGTGTGTGTGAGTGTGCATGCAGGACACCGGGATAGAAGATTGGGAGAAAGGTGGATTACTAAAACAGAAAGGTGTGAACAGCAAGAGCAGAACAGGCTAAGCAGGGCAAAGATCAGCACAGCTGTTCATACTTACTGCAATGAGGGACCACAGGGAAGCATTGCGCCTGCATACCCAATATTTTGTACCTACAGTATTAATTTAATATGGACACAACTCTGTCCTCTAGTGTGTGGAGTGCAGTACTACAACTGGTTTATTTACTGTAACTAGAAAACAAGTGTCTCTCTCTCTCTCTCTCTGTCCCGTCTGATGGGTCGAGTCTGTGAGGTGCTGTAGAGTAAACAGTCCCAGGGATGGAGTCTGTGTGTGATGGATGTTATGTGAACGCATGTGTGAGTCGTTCATGTGTTACGGACATCGATGTGGATGAGTGTGTTAAAAGAGGCTCTCTCTCTCTGACTCGTTCTCTCCCACTGCGAGATGCCTGAAAGCTCGACACGACACGATCAACAAAGGTTTATGCCTCTCCAAAAAGTATATGAAATGAAATACAAATAAGTTGAAAGCTTTCGAATGTATGATGTTTTGTACAGTGAAAATTGTGATGTTTCTGAATGTGAAATGCTAAAGTAATTCGAATAAAACAAATTATACGATTTGATTATTACTGCTAATACTACTTTTACTCATTAAAACAATAATAGAACCCCAAAATAATAAAAGTATAAAATATGCGATGAGTTCTTGTTTACCTTTTGGTGTGTAGGCACTCGGCACTTTTGCCCCGCATTGATTGGTGGATCATGATGACCTCACTGTGGTTACCATGGAGATGGGTGACACATGAGGAAATCAACAACGGTAGCAAAGTTCCAAAGCACAGGGAAACAACATGAGTAGTAATCTAAACCGGCACAGCATTTGTACACATGACACCACGACAGCATCTTGGCTGCCTCTAAATACATTGGAACTGCTTCGTCCTGGACGCTACAAGCTAACGCCTTCTGACAGAGCAGGCATCACAGGCACTGTTCTCAGGGCGAACACAGTATCACAGGCACTGATCTCAGGGCGAACACAGCGTTGTACTGACTGGAGGACAGATACAGGGTCATGTGACTGTAGGACAGCAGGAAGGGAGGGGTCAGGGATACACACTCATAGACACGCACGCATACTGTGGAGACACACGAGTAAACGAACAAACAGAAAATACGTGTGCTCTTAGTAGTACACCTTTTCAAACCCTCCTTACACACATGTAAATACTCAACATACAAACAAGCACACACATATCTATATATAAGTATCCATATACGTGGTTTGTTACACCAAACCAAACCCGACATGACACACAGACCCCCTACCTGTCATCCAGGTATTCCTCCTCCTGTTGGGGCCCTCTAGTGGAGTCATAGTAGCGGGTGGGCGAACGAGAACGACGACCATGATGGATCTCATCATCCAAACTCCTGATGAGAGAGAGAGAGAGAGAGAGAGAGAGAGAGAGAGAGAGAGAGAGAGAGAGAGAGAGAGAGAGGGAAGGATAAATAAAAAGAGAGAAGAAGAAAGAGACAGAGAAAGAAAGCAGGAGAAAGAGAAATAATGAAGATACTAGAAGCATGACTATTTTACTTGAGAACAACCTTCATTAGAAATAAAGAAACATCCTAACACAGTCCAACGTATTACATGTGTGTGTCCTTTGAGAAGATAGCCTTCTAAGAGTCCCCACCTCACCTCACCCACCTCATGTCACCCACCTCACCCCCACCTCACCCACCTCACCTCACCCACCTCACCTCACCTCCCCCACCTAACCCACCCACCCCCACCTAACCCACCCCCACCCACCTCACCCCCCCACCTCACCTCTGGGTGGGGATGTTGGGGGGGCGTGAGCGTGTGTGCGCCTGCTCCTCTCGGGGTGGAGACACAGAGCGGGAGCGATGGTGAGCCCCCCTCCTCTGCTCTGGAACCTCCAGCGTGCTGGGCTGCTCTCTCTGACGCTCCCTGCCACGCCCGTCTGCAGCTATACACACACCCACGCACACAGACCAACACACGCACACATCCATGCAAGCACACGCATGAACACACACAAACACATGTTACTATCTTAACAGCCTCACTGAAGGGTCATGTCCAGAAGTTTTCAGTTACATCACCTGAGGAGAGCTATCTGAAAGCTCCCAGAAGAAGTGTTTATTTTAGAAAACATAATCAAACCCTTGGAGCCCCAAACATAGTTAAGAAGGTTGCAGCTGTGGCCGGTAAAGACCAGAACACTATCAAGTCCTGAAGAGTAGAGGAACAGTGGAACAGTGGACCAGTGGAACAGTGGAACAGTGCTTACACAACAGTATTCCCAGTAAGCCCACCCACCTTTAGGCACTGCTGTCGTACCCTCATCAATCTCAGACTCAACGACACGTTGAGAACCTGGACAACAGCGGGGACACACACAAAGACACACACACAAAAAGACAAACACACGCACAAAAACACACACACACAAAGACACACACATAGAGAGAGGATTGTCGAAAGAGCAGGGGTGTGAAGACAACATTTATATAAACACAGTAAATGTGACAGACTCTCTCAAACACACACACACACACACAGAGGCACAAACACACAGAGAACACACACACAGAACACACTAACGCAGGGGGGGTGCTGCTGTTGAGACTCACGTTGGAGCTTCTTGGGGGGCGTGTCGGTGTGGGCGTGTCTGCGGGGCAGGTAGGGGGAGGGGCGCGGGAGGGGGATGGAGGAGGAGTCATGGGTCTGCAGCTTGTACCAGTGGGGCTGGTCGTCCAGCAGAGCTGTTTCCAGCTCTATCAGAACCTGCAGAACACAAGCCACAACTATCAGAACTTGCAGAACACAAGCCACCACTATCAGAACCTGCAGAACACAAGCCACAACTATCAGAACCTGCAGAACACAAGCCACAACTATCAGAACCTGCAGAACACAAGCCACCACTATCAGAACCTGCAGAACACAAGCCACCACTATCAGAACCTGCAGAACACAAGCCACAACTATCAGAACCTGCAGAACACAAGCCACCACTATCAGAACCTGCAGAACACAAGCCACAACTATCAGAACCTGCAGAACACAAGCCACAACTATCAGAACCTGCAGAACACAAGCCACCACTATCAGAACCTGCAGATCACAAGCCACAACTATCAGAACCTGCAGAACACAAGCCACCACTATCAGAACCTGCAGAACACAAGCCACCACTATCAGAACCTGCAGAACACAAGCCACAACTATCAGAACCTGCAGAACACAAGCCACCACTATCAGAACCTGCAGAACACAAGCCACCACTATCAGAACCTGCAGAACACAAGTCACAACTATGAGAACCTGCAGAACACAAGCCACAACTATCAGAACCTGTAGAACACAAGCCACCACTATCAGAACCTGCAGAACACAAGCCACAACTATGAGAACCTGCAGAACACAAGCCACAACTATCAGAACCTGTAGAACACAAGCCACAACTATGAGAACCTGCAGAACACAAGCCACCACTATCAGAACCTGCAGAACACAAGCCACAACTATCAGAACCTGCAGAACACCAGCCACCACTATGAGAACATGCAGAACACAAGCCACAACTATTTTAAAAACTATCTTCTAAACAAAAACTTCTAAAGATTGAAAACATGTATGCATATGATGTGAGATCCAGTTACCAGTGTGACACTGAAACAAGTAATGGCTAGTTTTTACTGAAGTATATGTCAGAGCCCACACTTCTTTACTTTAACTTGTGTGAAAAAGTGTATTCAGTAACTTTTAACAGTCTTTTTAAACATGATTATCTGTACTTCTACTTGAATGAAGGATGCGTGTGCTTTTTGCCATCTCTGAGTATATAGGTATGTGTGTGTGTGTGTGTGTACCTCTCCCATGAACAGGCTGTCCTGTTCTGGCATGTGTGGCTGGTCCCAGACTGTCATCTCCAGCATGTGGTTCCTGAAGTCTCGTCGGTGGACGTGCGAGTAGACAAACCCCTGGTTCCACTTCGGGTCGCCGCTCCTTTTAACCGTCTTGGTCCTCCGCTTGCTCCTATCACTGCGGGGACGCACAAGGGCACAAAACACACGTCACACACACACACACACACAGCAGAAAGGATGTCAGAGCAGAGAGGATCATATGCTATTTTAATATTTTGAAAAATGTAACATCCTCTTTATGTCGGTACGTCCATTAGATGCATTCTACAGCCCGTGATCTACTAGGGAGGGTTTTGGTTGTTGGAAATTGTTGCTTGAATTCGCCTTTGTTTCTCGCTAGTGGCTTCGTGAGGTTACTTGGCGTGCAGACGGGCCTAGCATGCATTTGTTACAGTTGGCGTTCCAGTTTTCTGTACAGGAAGTACCAGTGTTCTATACAGGATGTACCAGTGTTCTGTACAGGAAGTACCAGTGTTCTATACAGGAAGTACCAGTGTTTTATAGAGGAAGTACCAGTTTTCTGTACAGGAAGTACCAGTGTTCTATACAGGAAGTACCAGTGTTCTATACAGGAAGTACCAGTGTTCTGTAGAGGAAGTACCTGCGGTCTGGCAGGAAGTACATTTTCACGTAGGGATTTCTAGGTCGCCCGTCCGGCCTGGCGGGCAGGTCAACTGCCTGGAGGACGTTCACTATGAGCTGGTGACCCACCTTGTCATACCACAACTTCACCTAAGAACACACACACAGACAAAACCCAAACACACACACATACCGACACAAGCAATAACACACAGACAGACACTCAATGTCACAATGAGGAAATATGCAGTACACTTGGGGCATCGAAACGTCACCAACACACAGACAGAGCACAGCGTACTAACAGAGATACTTCCAGGCATTAGATGAGGCGTGTCTCTGAGGGTGGGGCTGGATGGAGACAGGACCGAGATAGACGGACGTTCCATCTTCTGGGACTCGAATGAACTGGAACCTGCTGTGAGGGCAAAAGTACACAAACAGACAGTTCAACCAATTAAACCCAAACCACATACAGACGGGATCTCAAGTCACGTGACATCAGCTTTAACAGGGTTTTAACAGGACATGCACATCAGCAGCTGTGAGAGAGAGAGAGAGAGAGAGAGAGAGAGAGAGAGAGAGAGAGACAGAGAGTGACAGAGAGAGAGACCCCAGAGTAGATACCTACTGGATTCTAATGGAGGATGGGATGTGTCTGGGATTCTTGGGATATCACTAAAAATAACAACAATGAGAAATATCTTTCAGACCTGACAGGTCAAGGTAAAACAAGGTGTACTGTCTGACACCACCAGTACCAGGTAGAGAGTTGTCACAGGTGAAGTAGTTAAACTGGATACAAGAAAAATTAGAAACAAATTAAAACAAAACATGGGTAAGCAGAGAAAGAGTTGTCCCAGCGCTAAGAAACGAAACACCTGACCGGTTGGAGAGGGAGACCGCTGGGGAGTCTGGGATAGGAGGAGGGGGCAGGTCCTTATTAGACAGCTTGTTTACTTACTGAGAGCTTCTATACATCCCCTTGCAAATGTTTAGTAGGAAATCGGTACATTTGTAATTTTCAAGGAAGGCCGTCAAACAACAGCGAGGTGTAATGTTTCAGTGTGTGAAAGATAAATATGTATTCATAGTTCATAACATCAATATTTTTTTGTGACAACTTGGTTTGGATTTGTTTGAATTATAAACATTTCGACAATACAAACCTTGTTCCAGAAATGCTTAAAATATTGTATCGCAGTTCACAATGATCACATTTATAAGTAATTGACTCAACGTAGAACGACTCTGACTCACCCAATGGGTCTGGAGACCACCAGCTCCACTTGAGGTTCAGTTTGAGATTCCAAAATGATATTGTAAACTTCTTTCTGCGTTGCTCCGGGCAACAACTTGCCGTTCCACTGAAGAACCTCATCACCTGAAGGAACAAACAACCTGTTCTTCCTGAAACCCTACCGTCACATCCCTCACCCATCAGTCCGAATCACACGCACACGCGTGTGTCACTGACCTGCACGCAGATGACCCACCACGTCAGCAAGACTGCCTTTCTTGACTTTGGTGATGAAAGCCCCCAATCTCCCTGTCTCAGTGAGCCGGCCCCCTACCACCTGACGCACACACACACACACACACACACACAGAGAGTACATGATGTGTCAAATTAAGGTATTTTGTCCATACATATGAACATCCAGTGGTTTGAGGTATAACCTTGGCATGTGTGTGAGTGCGCGCGTGCACGCGTGCGTGGGTGTGTGTGTGTGACCTTCAGTCCTAGCAAGGCTCCAGCCTCCTTTGGCATAGCGCTCCTCTTGCTCAACGTGATTCGACCGATTAGATGGTCACCTTCTGTGGATGGTTGCCATGTCACTGGGTGCTGTGAGAACGATGTTGTGATTCAATCAAACAGCCGAGCAGCAATCGCATTACAACTGACCCTCACTCTCTCTCTCTCTCTCTCTCTCTCTCTCTCTCTCTCTCTCTCTCTCTTCTCTCTCTCTCTCTCTCTCTCTCTCTACACACGCACACAAACATGCACACACACAGAGAGATGCACTTTGGTGGAGACCAACGCACTCGAGAAAACTACTCAGAGATGAACTCTATGAGAGAAAAAACACTTACAATACACAGACAAACACAAACACACAACCTGGAACCCACAGGTCGAGCAAGTGCATCTCTCTCTCAGACACACACTCTGTCAGACAAACACACACACACACTCTGAGTCAGGTACTCACATGCCATACAGTGGGGTCCAGGGGGTAGCACTCCCAGTCACCTACAAACAGACAACAGAACAGCTGAAACAGGAGCCTGGAGCCCTCTCTCGGTAACACAGTCTCTCTCTCTCTCTCTCTCTCTCTCTCTCTCTCTCTCTCTCTCTCTCTCTCTCTCTCTCTCTCTCTCTCTCTCTCTCTCTCTCTCTCTCTCTCTCTCTCTCTCTCTCTCTCCTATCGCTCTCCCTCTTTGGCCTCTCACTCTCTGTTCTCTCTCTCCAACTCTCCAACTCACAATCTATCTGTCTTATGTAGCTTCTCTCTCCATCTCTCTCCGATCTCTATCTCTGTCTCTCTCTCCGCTCCCTCCTTCCCTGGTATCTCTATCTCTGTCTCTCTCTCCGCTCCCTCCTTCCCTGGTATCTCTATCTCTGTCTTTCTCCCCGCTCCCTCCTTCCCTGGTATCTCTATCTCTGTCTCTCTCTCCGCTCCCTCCTTCCCTGGTATCTCTATCTCTGGTCTCCCTCTCTGCTCCTGGCGACTACAGATGTATACACAGTACATACCAGCATCGCTGCCACTATATACAGCTCAGCCACACTGCAAACCTCTTTAGAGCGGGGCTGTTTATGGAGACGGACAGAAGCTTGTTGAATATTTGGGTCGGAGACGGGTGCCCGTCCAGACTAAGGGTGCCTCTAGTCTGGATCAACAAAACCTGGGGGAGGAAGTGATTCTGCACGCAGAGAGGTCTAGATTGACTTAACAATATTTAGTGACCGTAAAAGTGAATTCACTTCAGTCTTTGTAGTTTATAACCTTTAATGAAAGACTGATCTTGTCTGTGCGTATGATCTCTTTTTAGAATACCATGAAAGAGGACAAAGTAAAGAGGAAAGTAAGCGAGTCATATCTGCCTTGGTTCATGACCTGAATACTGGTTTATGTGTGTGTGAGTGTGTGTGGGCCAAGCTCTGTACAGTTAGGGGTTTGCAGTGCCAACAAGCACATGACTGCTTGACCTGGGCTCTCAGCAGAGCTAAAAAAGGATGAGGGTCTGGGTTCCTCAGCGGAGTGTTTACAATCCCATCTGACAAACATCTCTTCCTCTGCCACTTGATTGATAATGGGCTTTAGTTTCCATCCAGGTGGCCCGCAGGTCACCTTCGCAGGTAGGACATACTCCACAAACTGGATCAAACCTGGGCGTCTTAAATATGGCCCCGGCAGAAGTTTAACAGACATAAACACATACGTATACACACACACACATCAACTCTGCTCTCCCAAATCATCTCCTGACTGTTTTTTTAGATCGATCAGATAGACTAGTTTTAGTGTGCTGGGCACACGGACAGCCTGTCTACGGTGTTCCGAGGGTATAGACTCACGCACAGATGCTAACTCTGCCCTCACCAACCCTCTCTCTTTCTCCCCCTCTATCCTGAGCCTACACAGAGAGAAGCTCTTGTTTAGACATGAGGTGTTCCTCAGAGCTGGGATGATCTCCCCCTCTGCCTCCCAGCTCACCTCTCTCGCTGACGCTCTCGATCTCGGCGTCCTCGCAGCTGCTGTACTCGGGCGTGGTCCCTCCCTCCTCCTCGGAGCTGCTCACGGACGTCTGTCTCTTCCCGCCGCCGCCTCCGCTGCCGCCACCCCCTCGCTTCGACTTGTAAGGGCGCGGAGGGGGCGGTCGCAAGGACTCCGATTGGTCGGAGCTGAGCGAATCGTTTCGCAGCATGCTCTCCGCCTTCTCCCGTTTGGTCCGTCGCAAGAGCGGGGCGTTGCCAGGGGTGTTGCCAGGGGTGGAGCCTGATCCGGGAGGTTCTCTGAGTTCGGGGGGCTGGTGGTGTTGATGCTGCTGTTGTTGTTGGTAAGCGTGGTCCTGGGCCCCCCCGACTCCTCCCACCACCGTCCTCTGGCCCAGCCTGTCAGGCCAGATCCCCACCCCGTCCCCCACCCCACCCTCACCCCCAACCCCCACACCCCCACCTCTCCCCTGGGGGAGGAGAGAGTTCCTACCCCCTGGGGGTGCCCCTGCTTGAGGCTGACCAGGGCGGCGAGGGGGATCCATGTGGTACCCCTCCTCAGTCCGGTGAGGATCGCCTGCAGCCCCGCACCCCCCGACAGGGTCGTGTTCCAGAGAGCGTCCCTTCATCAGACGCCGGCTCTCCCTTCGCTCCCGGGGGTCGCGGAGGTCACGAT
>NC_140371.1:20995000-21002500 GCF_054491055.1 Hypomesus nipponensis | reverse complement strand
GTAACGAGCCCCAGTGAGGACAGAGGAAGCTGCATGGTGAAGCCTGGGATGACAGGGTCCCTTTAAGGAGCCAGTCAAACGAGACAGCGCCATGAGATTGAGGCCGGGGGTGAGTCTGGGATCAATAGTAATCATGGGGGCGGTTGCATTGAACTGATCACAGATCAGTCAGTTTTACCTCAGGTTTCAACCACAACACTGGGGCAAATACCGGCTGTCTGATACAGAAGAAAATAATAGGTGTCAGACAAATGCCGTTCTGATGTCCTACAGTTCGTAAATCAGAGTCAAAAACAGCATTATAACGTTGAAGTGAAGGAGGTTAACAGAAAGAGACACAGAGAGAGAGAGGTAGAAAGAGAGAGAGAGAGATAAGGAGAGAGATAAAGAGAGAGATAAGGAGAGAGAGGGGCATTGGGTACAGGAGTGTACAGGGGATAGGGGTGTACATCTCTCAGGAGAGAGAATAATCACAACTTCAAAAACAGCCTTTCTGGGAGAACCACTTGGCTCGAGCACAAACGCACGTCTCACCAGAGCCGGCCGTCCCTGCAGATAATGAATGAATGAATGAATGTCATTACCCCTCAGCCACAGAGGAGCTGGCCAGCTTTACATGAGGCTAACGTCCACCAGGCCAGCTCCACCGTCCAGATACACAGCTGAACACTGGCAGCAGAACTCCACGGGAGGAAAACTAGCCATCCATTAACATTCACATTTACATATATTCATTTAGCAGGCGCTTTTATCCAAAGAGACTTACGAGAAAGAGCTTTACAAAAAGTGCATAGGTCAATGATCATAAACAACGAGATAGCCCCAAAGTAGAAAAGAGCTATGCAAAACACTTCAGGGGCTGAACGTAGCGTCTTAAGACAGGGAGATGGAAATAAGGTGCAGTACATCAACAATAGCTAGGAGTGCTATGGGGTTGACTACGTATTGTGTAAGCCACAGGTAGGACTGGGTGAAACGGCAGCTGGATAAGAGACACTGTATCATAAAGCCAGGTCGATTCAGACACGGAACGCGAGACAATACCTTAGTCACAGCCAAGTCCCTGCCCCGCCCCGCCTATATGGATCTGCTCTGATCTGGCCTGAGCTGCCTCGGGCTCCTGCCAAGAGCTCGTTTAGAGTGAGTGGTGTTGAACACAGTGTTCCTGGCTGGACAGGCTGCAGTGGACCCACCGAACCTCGTGTTGGGGGGGCAGGTGAGGGGGGCATGGGGGAGGGGGGGGGGGGCATGGGGGGGGAGGGGGGGCATGGGGGGGAGCATGACTACCTCACATCACAACATCTCTGCTACAACGCGTCGATGCATGCCTGCAAGGTAGCACTATGGGCTGGAAGTAAAGCAGGTTCAGAGTAGATCGCTATATCACTGCATGGAGAAAACGGTTTCACTTCAGCTTCTGTATTGTAGGTACATTCACTGTTTGAAATGTCTTTGTTGCTATTAAGTTTTTAACTGAGTTGAGTTTTCAGCCCTTTTAGCGCCCTGTAGCATAGCAGCTAACACTGTAGCATAGCAGCTAACACTGTAGCATAGCAGCTAACACTGTAGCATAGCAGCTAACACTGTAGCATAGAAGCTAACACTGGGATGCTCCATCCACTCTTTCACAGCACATCTCAAAGTGTTAAATTAACACCAGGACTGTTTATACAGGTCCACTCTCATCATCATGAACACTTCTGGTGTTAAATGAACACTTGGAAAGTTCTTGTTTACACTTAAGGTGATGGGGAATTCTGCTTCTTGCAGATAGATGTAGTAGGTAGTTTGACAGATTTCAAGTATAGGTCTACGGTCTGTAAAAATGACTCCTAACCACTATCTTCCTGGTCCCTCCTGGGTGTGGTGTTTCCTGGTGTGAGTACTGCCCTGATTTTCGTGACAGTACTGACGGTGTATTAGGTAAAGAAACACTCACCACTTTGTCCTCCTGTTGTCACAGCAACCACATGGAAGAGAAAGCAGAGATACATGAGTACAGGTTCCCTTCCTGAAGTACCAGTCAAATGTGACATTAGAATGATCGTACATGAACACAGGACAGTTTGGGAAGTTAAGTTGATACACGCATTCTAAAGGAAGCATTCTAAAGGAAGCATTCTAAAGGAAGCATTCTAAAGGAAGCATTCTAAAGGAAGCATTCTGTTGTGGAACATCTATACTCCACTTTTTGTTGGATTGGTTTTCAGAGTGTGTCAGCGCGCGTGTGTGTGGGGGAGGGGGGGTCATTTCAAAGCCCCCCTCCCTGTTCCTCCCCCTCCAGGTGTCCTCGACATGCTGTGCTCAGCAGGGGGGAGTTCTAATGAGGACGACCCGTGCATGTGTGAACCATATGTGACGCGTGCGCGCATGTATCGTATGTGTGTGTGTGGATGAGCATAAACACATGTACAAAATGTGTGTTTGTGCGTGTGCGTGCGTGGACGTGTGCATGTGCGCGCCTTTGTGTGTGAGGTCATTAAATACCACGCTCCGGGGGGCGTCGCCCTCTTAAGAGGGGCCCTGGTGACGGAGCCGACATTCGCTCCAGCTAGTCTGGCCCAGCCCCGCCCCCCCCCCGAGCACCACACACTCAGACACCTCAGCAACCACCCGTCTAATGCCCAATTAACCTTCACCAGCCCCTACCTGGGCCACACACACACACACACACACACACAGTCACAGACAGACACACACACCCAAACACACAGCTCATCCTGTTCTTAAACACCTGTGGCCCTGCCGCTACCTGCTCGGGTGACAAAGTGTGTCCGCTGTATGTGTGTGTGTATCCGCTGTGTGTGTGTGTGTGTGTATCCGCTGTGTGTGTGTGTGTGTGTGTATCCGCTGTGTGTGTGTGTGTGTATCCGCTGTGTGTGTGTGTGTATCCGCTGTGTGTGTGTGTGTGTATCCGCTGTGTGTGTGTGTGTGTATCCGCTGTGTGTGTGTGTGTGTATCCGCTGTGTGTGTGTGTGTGTATCCGCTGTGTGTGTGTGTGTATATCCGCTGTGTGTGTGTGTTCCTCACCGTGTTGGAGCGTAGAGACACCCGTCCTCCACAGCGGGCACAGAACTTGGTGTGGCAGTAAGAGCAGAGGTGACCACAGCCATCCGCAAACTTGGTCTTGTGGCACACGCCACAGGTGGGGGCGTCGTCCCGGGACTGGGTCCCTGTGCTAGCCGTGGCCTGGCGAATCACAGTCTCCCTGTAGCTGCACAGCTGCTGCTGGATGCCTCTGGAGAGGGGGTAGGGGGAGGGGGGGGGGGGGTGAGGGAGAGGTAGAGGGGAAGGGGAGGGTGGTGAGAGTCAAGAAGAGATAGAGTTGTAAGGAGAACGGGGTGGAGTATAGACAAAGAGGGAGGGAGGGAGGGAGGGAGGGAGGGAGGGAGGGAGGGAGGGAGGGAGGGAGGGAGGGAGGGAGGGAGGGAGGGAGGGAGGGAGGGAGGGAGGGAGGGAGGGAGGGAGGGAGGGAGGGAGGGAGGGAGAGGAGGAAGAGGAGTAGGATGAAGAGGGTATGGTCCAGTGAAATGAGAGATGAGGTGACAGAAAGAGAAGAGATGTGGGGAGGGAAGAGAGCAGGAAATAGGAGGAAAAACAGCAAAAAGTGAGTCCCAGAAGGCCTTGCCACAGAAACGATCACAAAGAATGACCTGCCTTGTTGTACCACAACAAACCACAACACTGGAAGCATGTACCCGACCAGCTCTGATTCCCATGATCGGTTTCACACTTACACTCTCAATCTTCACTACATTGTTGACCAGGTACTTATTGTACTTTGTTTGTTTTACATGCATGATTTATACATTTAAAAGGAGGACTTTATCTTACAGCCATGGTTTATTTGATAATTTCAGGCTTTTTTTACATGACATGTTATCTTACACAGCATTATTATAAAATATGAAGCTAGTGTAAAAACGTCTACTCTAAAGATAAAAGTAAAAAGTTGAGAGGAGGACATCTGGGTACTTACAGACAGGAAGTAACGGGTGCAGCCTCCTCCCCCATCAAACCAGCTTTAAAGAACTACAAATCCCAGTAGCATTCGCAAGAGAACACAGAGATCTAACATCCAATTGTCTAGCACGTCCTGCATGTCCACCCATCACATGCTGCTGTAACAATCTGATCCCCTGTCATGTCTCCACACAAATACATCACCTTCATGAATCTGAAGCTGTGGGAGTCCTTCCTACCTTAGCACCACACAAACACACACAACTCTCTTCAGCTATCCCTCACTCATGCATTGCACCCACACGCACACGCACACGCCTCCACACTCTCCCCCTTCAGCTTCCTGTCGTGTCGGCAGGTCTCCTGGTTCCATGGCGGTGCCTGCCGGGGGTAAAGGTCACCCAAAGACGACCCACCGCTCACTCTCATCAGGGTTCACTTCCTGCTCCCCGGCTCTCGCTGCGTCCCACCACACTGCACACGCTCTGCCACGCCCCAGCCAATCAGGCGCATCCATCACCTCCAGGGAGGAAGTGGCCCACGCAAGGAGGAGGGATGGAGGGAGAGAGAGAGAGAGAGAGAGAGAGAGAGAGATGGATGGATGGATGGAAACAAAGAACTAGATAGAGATGAAAAAAGAATTGGAGACAAGATGGGACAAGACAAAGATGCCACTATGAGGGAAAACCCTACGGATGTCAGGATTTGATTGGCTGAGACGACTACGGATGTCAGGATTTGATTGGCTGAGACGACGATGGATGTCAGGATTTGATTGGCTGAGACAACTACGGATTGGCTGCCATTTGTCAGCAGGACAGAGATACAACGTTCCCTGTTCATTCTGCTGGGAAAGCTTCACCCTTATCAAATCACACAATGATGTCAGGGATGCTCAAGAGGAAAACGATAAACATTGATATGAAAGAGAATAAGAAGTGAGCAAGGAGGAGAGAAAGAGAGAAAGAGAGAGGGAAAGAGGGAGAGAGAGAGAGCAAGAAAGGGAGAGAGACAGAGCAAGATAGGGAGAGAGAGAGGAAGAGAGAGACAGGGAGAGAGGAAGAAAGAAAGAGAGAGAGAGAGAGAGAGAGAGAGAGACAGAGAGGAAGGCGCACTATGCAGATCTAAGAGAGTTTTCAGCAACGATCTCATGAAGAAAAACACAGAACAAAAAAAAAAAATCAAAAATGAGACCCAAGGTTACACCAAAGTGAGCTGAAGCTTCACTTTTTTACCAGAAAACACACACACCCAGGCATACACACACACACATACCCCCCCCAAACACACATACACAAGCACACACACACAAGTATTCAGTTATACATGTACACTCACCCTCTTTTACTGTAATCCATTCAATACTTCTCCCATCATGAGAAATAAAAATAAACCTTTTGTGAAATGCTAATGAGCTTGAATGTGTGTTCTTACAACAAATAACCCACAATTCACTGATGTAAACAACATTAGCATAAACTGTCCTCTAATTAAGCTATCCTTCACTAACGAGCTGGCCAGGAGTCTGATGGTGCTAACATTAACACTTCAATACCCGTTAAAGCATCACACTGGGTGGTGTGTGTGTGTGTGTGTGGTCGTATTACATGTCAGTTTGATCATATAGTATGGAGCTGGGCAAGGCTTCAACTGCACTAACAGACCCATGAGGAAGTCCCACCCTCAGGACTGAACAGTGAAGTTCGCTGGCCTGTTACTATTGTGTCTCATTATTTTCCTGCTTATCTCTCCACAACAAAGGTGTGCAAGTAGCCCTTCAAATTACTTTGGTAACAAAATAACAAGGGGATGGAAGAAGTCCAAATCCGTCTCAAAGTTTCAAATCCCACAGTCAAGTAAGAAGCCAGGTGGTCCACACTCCGAGCCAAAACGCTTCCCAAAGACAAAGACTGTAAAAAAACATCTAAAGTGAGAATGTAGTACAGAGAGGGAGAGGGAGGGGGAGAGAGCGAGGGAGAGAGAGAGGGAGGCCCGGAGCTTTTCCTCGTTCGACCGGCCCCACTCATCACCGCGCCTGGCGTTGACTCCTCCCACACGGAGGGGGAAGCACTGGGCGAGGTGAGAGGCGAGGCGCTGTGACACCGAGACGTGTCGTAACTCAGCCACGGTCACCCAACAAGGACGAGCGAGGAGCGAACAGGACAGCCCTCTCATCCATCAGCAGAGCCTCGGCAGGGCATCCCTGTTCCTGCTCACACACTCACACACTCACACACACACACTCACACACACTCACACACACACACACACACACACTCACACACACACTCACACACTCACACACTCACACACTCACACACACACACTCACACACACACACACACACTCACACACACACACACTCACAGCATCTATGCTCTCATGCACACGTTTAATGTTAACACGAGAATGTTGACCTAATCTACATGAACACACAAATGCATGCATGCTCATGCACGCTAACACATCGAGCTCACACGCACAAGCTGCTCTCACATACATTAATGGGTGGAAGGGCTGGGGTGAGGGGGGTGTGGTGGGGTGAGGGGGGTGTGGTGGGGTGAGGGGGGTGTGGTGGGGTGAGGGGGGTGTGGTGGGGTGAGGGCGGAGGAGGGTGTGGGTGGATGGTAAGCTTTCATATTTCTGCAACCAATCCGAAAAAAGCTTACACATGGCCAGTCTTGTAGCTGTTTACGGACACGACATTGGATGCTTGAACATAACCAGGAAGAAAATAGAATTGCAGTAGAAGGAAATTCCAAATGAGGTTTTATATGAACCTATGAGTTTCAAATTTACAACATTACAGTACATTTTCACAAAAAAAAGGAAAGGACGTTATCGACTACACCGATGTTAACCACAACATGAAAGACATGACAGTGACATCACAGATTCCCAGCCAACTTCAGATTGTACAAACAACAGGTGCATATAGTACTTTATCAACTCTCTCTTTCTCTCTGTCTCTCTGCCTTATATGTGGATCTAGTGAGTCACTCTCGCTCTGTTGGTGATTCGCTCGCTCGTCTGGGATCCATATTCAAAAAATGAACATGAATCAAACAACAACGAGAGATTGTCAGTGGTATCCATGAGAAAATCGCCTCTCGGTCATTTAGAAACGAAGCTTGCACAGGGTGCAGCACCCGCCTGATTGATCTGTGCAGATTCAGAATCCCATAACAAATGACCTCCATTCCCTGCTATTTGGGAAATTGCAAATTGGGAAAGGGTGCCAAGAGTGGGTCCCTAAAATGATCTGACTTACTCAAGCTGACAAGAACTGGAAGCACCAGGCCTGTGTGTGTGTGTGTGTGTGTCTTTTTCTCTTCAATAGAGAGGTTATGTTAGCCTGGTTCGGGTTAGGGTTGGTGTTAGGGTGAGGGTTGGTGTTAGGGTCACGATTAAGGGTCAGTCTCTCCCACAAGAACTTGTATGAAAGCTCCAAACATGCCAAGTCTACCACTGCTATTTGTTCAGTCCTCTTGAGTGTCCCAGACACAGGAGTGGAAATCAGACTTGAGTGTGCAGCTC
>NC_140371.1:20955000-20990000 GCF_054491055.1 Hypomesus nipponensis | reverse complement strand
TTTGAGAGTCGATGAATAATTTCTGTCAATGAGTTATTTAAATTTCAAAGACGTGCGTGATTCAGGCATCAGCTTTGGAGCAAACGAAACACACAAACAATGATAGGCACACGCGCACACACACACACAGGCTCACTGACAATTGACAGAGCCCTCCCTAGAGACTCCTCAGGACTTACTCTGCATCCACGGTAGCTTAACCAAGTATTTACAAGATGCAGCGATATAAAGTGATTCCATGGCAGTTCAATAGCACCCAGAGATCATTAACAGACCAGCACCCTCCTCTCTCTGAATGGCGTCAGACTTGCTTTTGAACGGCATGCCATGGAACAGCAAGGCAGCCAGGCTGCCTGGCGTGTGCACGTGTGTGTGCACGTGCACGTGCCTGTGTGCCCGTTTGCACGTTTGTGTTTGTGTGACACTCCTTGTGTGGTGCTTAACCGCCTTGAACACGTTAGACCCCGTTAGACCCCGTTAGACCCCGTTAGACCCCGTTAGACCCCGTTAGACCCCGTTAGACCCCGTTAGACCCCGTTAGACCCCGTTAGACCCCGTTTGACCCCGTTCCCGGCGTGTTTGTTGTCCTGTGCCTTGTCGAACAGCCCGGCTAACAGGGTCATGTGATTTGAGGTCATGTGATTTGAGGTCATGTGATTTGAGGTCATGTGATTTGAGGGGCGGCTCACCTGACATCGTTTTGCTTAGGAGGCTTCTTCTGTCCTACGAGGTTCACTGTCCTCGCTTGGATGGGCTTCTCCTCCCTGTGGGAAACAAGGCAGAACACAGTGTTACCGTGGTATTTAGGCATCCGCAAGACACGTTGTTTTCAACTTTGGGTCGAACGATTTGTTAGTTTTTTATCGAATGCTGATTTATTTAACAGTTCATTTGATGTTGGACGCCGTGATTTTTGGGATGTTACAGTATGATGCGGACACAGTGTGCTCTTCGATTATGTGTCGTCGGATATCTGAAACGTGCACGATGTTTGTTATCCTGGATATGCTGGCGTAGCCTTCAACATAACACAGGCAGCCTTGTCTAAAAATGGAAGGACTGTCATAGCTGCTAAAACACCATTTAGTTGAGCTGTGGTCGGGTGGGTGTTATTCGAAGGTTTGAGCTCACTTGAATCAGTGTCATAGCATCCTGCTGTTCTATCCTCACAACTTCAATTACACTGATTGTGTAAAAAAGAAACTGCTGCATGAGCAAGATTAGAAAAATTCTGAGGTGTCAGTAATACTGGGATGTAACCCCAAACCGTTTCATTCCCACACACCTTCACACACACCACAGTGCACACGTCCCACAGAATGGCTGTGTTTTCCTGGACACGTCACACCAGCCAACACATAACAAGACACTTGAAAAGGCCAGTGGTAGAACGTTACATACAGAGCTAACACACAGAGCAGCCAAATGCTAACTTTAAAACATCCAGACTTGAAACAATGGTAGAGATGTTTCTATTTTTTTCCAATCATTTTCAAAGGATTGGTACTGTACTCAACCTCCTGCACATATGCACACACACACACCCACATATATAAACACAGACACACACATTCCTGAAATGCCCCATATTGCATTATTCTCGAACATTATATCTGTCAGACTTAGGACAGCGAGTGACTATAGGTGCCCAAATATAGAATTGTACTGTGTTTCATCACAGCTAACCACCTATATGCATATTAGTGGATTTCAAAGGTTTAGAGTCATGGAAGGGATAAGGTAGAAAAGATCAGTGCGGTAATGGATTTATATGATGTTGTGATGGTATCGTTCAGGCCGTAGAGGACCTCTGAGTGGGGAGAGAAAGTTGCCTTTACACTAAAAGGCCTCTGTACATTATAACGACAGGACTGAATGATATTGCCTTCATATTCATGATTGGAGAGAAAGTGATGCATGGTCGCTAATATATTGGACATGTCCTTTAAATGCACTTATTTAAATGCGATGAATCGATCTATCGTTCTAGCTTAGCTATCCCTCCGCATTAAGGCTTAAAATAGAACACAGATGTGAATCTGAAAAAAAGCTTCCTTTTAGAGGGTCCGTGTTCTCTCTCCATCATGACAGTGAGATACGGGGTGCTTTGACGTCATATCCACTCGATACGGCTATGTGTGGAATGAGTTAAGGCCATATAATATAATACCGGTCACGATGACAAACCGCCGAGATTTTTGTCAAGACAAACAGCCAAAAGATGCGATTCCTTGCGCGTATGTCTGTGTCTGGTAACGTGAAACGTGTGTCGATCCATCCGTATTCGACCGTGCGGTTCTAACCATCCACTATTACACGAGAAACTACATTCCTTTAACGCCAGCCCTCCCTACAGCCGGGGTTTAGTCTGTGCCGGAGTGCTGGCCTACATAGGGCCAATATTCTCAACCGCACCCCGTCGCCAAAGCAGTGAGCACGCGAACAGCTGTTGAGGGAGAGCCTGAGATGCCTATGGTTTTAATTCATACACAAATAACAAATGTATCTCAAAAGTCGTACAATCATTACAATTCACACATTAAGTAACAACCTCCGGTATGCCAGTTGTGTATAGTTTCTTGCAATGTAGGCTATTTAGTAAGGTTCTGGCAGTTCTGTATGGCAGTGATGGGTGTGGTTAAAAAATAGTTGTATTTCTCGTGATTCGCGTCCGGGCTTTCTCTTACACCAGCGTGTGACGCGGCGGCGTGTCTCAACCATAACACACCCCTTTCTCTCAGACTAACCAAGTTAGACCCCTGTCGGAGATGACCCAGCACACACACGAAAAACTCAATCTTTCACACAACTAACATCCTCTCTGTCCCTCCCTCCCTCTCTCTCTCTTATACACACACACACACACACAAACACAGACACACAACAAGCAGGGGCGTCTCAGCTAGGTTATACTCCCACCTACCTGGGTTATACTCCACGAATATGTAGAGGGAATAGTAACGGGTAGTCTCATACTGTATGCATGGATGGGCAGTCTGTACACTGGCATAGAATCAAAACCACTATGGAGGCAGCGAGGGGTACAGAAACGGACCCACACAAGTTCAACCGATGTGGCCAAGCTCAGTACACTCCGTGTGCGTGAGTGTGTTTTCGTAACGGGTTTGGGTCATTACCGATCAGTGGCGACCTATGGAAATAGTATGGTAGTGTGGGCTACCATACCGCTTTCTCCATAGCGGAAATAGTCTCTCTCTCTCTCTCTATCTCTCTCTCTCTCTCTCTCTCTCTCTCTCTCTCTCTCTCTCTCTCTCTCTCTCTCTCTCTCTCTCTCTCTCTCTCTCTCTCTCTCTCTCTCTCTCTCTCTCTCTCGCACTGTACACACACACACACTCATTCACTCTTTCGCTCCTCTTACTTTAACATGGCCTCCTCCTTCGCCTCTTCATCTCGCTGCCGAGCCAGCACGGCCATGATGATCTTCCTCTCCTCCTCCGTCAAATGGCTCAGATCCGGCTCCGGTATAGAAGCCGGCGCGACGGGTGGGCGCGGGCCGCCCCGAGGGCCCACCGAGGCGGACATGTTCTCCCCCCTCTCCTCGGCGGCTCGGTTCACGGACAGGAATCCCGCTGGCGGAGCCCACGGATCACGACATGGCCCACGGACAAAGCTGTGGCTCGGACAAGTGTTGTAAGGTTCCCATGGTGTCGAGCACCCACGGAGGTGGTAGTGCTTCGGTTCCTTGTCGCCTTTTTCTCTCCTTCTCCTTCTCTCTCTTTCGCTCTTCTCTCTTCTCCCCCCCCACCCCCCGCCCGCCCGCCTCTCCCCTCCACCTCCAGTTACGGGGAGCCCATATCTCCGGCGGATAATATCGCTCAGTCACCCGGGAAGTCTTTGTTTCTTTCGCCGGTGGAGAGATGATCCCTGGCGCTTGTCGGCCGAGTCGGGCTAGCTGGCTGCAGGGCGAGGCGGTTCCTTGTTTTCCACCGCTACAGCGCTCCGTTGCTGATGCTGCCGCTGTCAGGGAGATGGAACCGTCAATGGGACCGCAGCCCCTCAAGCGCGCGCACCTTTTCGCCGCGTGAGCGCGCAGCCCTCATTTCAGAATGGGGGGCTCACCGTAAGAGGCTCGCGCAAACGACTCTCTCTCTCTTGCTCTCTAACTTCACCAATCCTTGCGTGCTAGAATGACGCGGGAGCCTTCCCTGTATCTCCACCAGCAGTAACACACTTCTCTTCCTGCCAGGGCTCGTGCGACAAGGCGAGTGAGTGTTGGTTGTGCTTGTGAAATCGGGTGCCAGCCCTTTTTTTTAGTTTTATTTTTACAAATTCATGTTATATTAAGGTCCTTTTCACATCGATTGGCTGATCAAACTACAGATATTAAGAACAGTCTTCGTGGAGCATTACAACATTTTCCGAAATGTTTTATTTGGAAGAAGCGGCTATTTTCAGCACCAAGGAGAGCGCACTACAACAGGAACGGAAGGGAGAATGCTCACGATACTTTTACACCTATATCCTGGTCCTCAGGTGCCCCTGTCCTGCATGTTTTAGATGTTTCCCTGCTCCAGCACAGCTGTTTCAAATGAATGGGTTGTTATCAAGCTCTGTGGAAGCCGGGTAATGACCATTCATTTGAATCAGGTGTGCTGGAGCAGAGAAACATCTAAAACATGTAGGACAGTAGGCCCTGAGGACCAGGATTGCCCACCCCTGACCTATCAACCATTATAAAATATAGTCTACCCATACATTATTAACTATTAAGTGCCCCTTAATCTCTAGAATGCTCACTTTCAGTTGGTCTTAACCTGTATTCGATTATGTTGGGTCACGTGCGTGTCCTTTGGGAAGCTGAAGTTTACTAATTGGCTGACCTTGAGGTTGAAGATCCTAGACAATCAATCACAGTCCTTAGTTGAGAATCTAAACCTGTTTTATTGTTGTCGTTGTTTGTCTAATCTTTAAGGGGAAATTAAATAAAAATAAACGTGGTACCATTTGACTCTTGAAGATAATAATGGCATAATGTCATATCCTCGTAAAATGTATGCAATTGTCCTAAAACACATGGATAGTAATCAACCGTAACAAAGTTTGATAGCCATTTGAAATCACAAAAGGCTGTTAAAAATACATCTCTGGACTCGATCAAAGACTTAGGTCTTCAAAATAAAATTGTATCCTGTCATGTCTTAAGTTCCAAACAACTAAAAACGAACAGCATTTTCTATGTCAAACGTGTTCTGACATAACAGTACATGGTAATATAGGACTTTTATTTTGACATCGTGGGGAGGCTATGAGGGTTTTCTCTTGACGTATGTACTCTTCTTGACCAATTGAAAAACTAGATTTGCGGACTCAACCTCGGCCGTTTCGCTTTCTGGTAAGAAATGTAAACATGCTATTTCTCAATTAAATTGTTGCATGCTTTCCACTTCTTTCAATGTAGCATTAGTAGTACGTGCGTATATTATAGTACTGAAATACAGCATTCGAGTGCTCTTACGGTTTGCACAACACAGTCCTTCTGACTGCTCATTCAGCCGTGAATAAAGAGAGGCTGTCGCTATTTATTACGTTACCGGGGATGTTTCCATTTACATATTATTGTGTTGAATAAATTGTGGGAAGTTTTTCAGTTTAGCGTGAGTTACTCCTGCGAGTGTAACATTTTATACAATTTTGTAATACAAATGTAAACAAAACTGTGTTGCTAGCGGTTAATAAATAAATGACAGCAATGCATTAACCAAAGTCACTAAATTACACTCTAGGGTCAAAATCCAGTAATCCAGCGCGGGTAATCTAATCTGATACTATCATTCATTGTGTGTGCCTTTTAAAAAACAAGATAGAAGGATCTATACCACAACTGAACAAACAACTATAAGAGATTAACCCTCACCTTCTGTTTCTCTCTTTCCTCACCCTCTCCTCCCCTCTTTCATCAACCTCTCCTTCCTCGCCCTCTTTCACCACCCACTTTCCTTATACTCCACATTCCCCCCCCCCCCCCCTCCTTCTCCTCACGTCTCCACAGCCCTCTCACCATGTTGCCAGTGATAGTGGTCCACGGCGGGGCGGGTCACATCCCTAAGGAGAGGGCGGAGCTGTCGTGTGCAGGGGTGCGTGCTGCCACGCGGGGGGGCTATGCCGTACTCCAGGGGGGAGGCAGCGCCATGGACGCCGTGGTGAAGGCCGTCTCCCTGCTGGAAGACAACCCTGCATACAACGCAGGTAAACCCCAATGACATCACCCCAAGACATCACCCCAATGACATCACCCCTATGACATCACCCCAATGACATCACCCCTATGACACACCCCTATGAACTTCCAACCGTCTCTGGAGGAGGGGATCCCTCTCTGAATTGCTCCTCCCAAGGTTTCTTCCATTTTTTCTCCCGTTGGGAGTTTTTCTGGGAGTTTGTCCTTGTCTTCCTAGAGGGTTTAAGTTGGTTGAGGAGCAGTTCTATGGGCGTATGTGAAGCCCTCTGTGACATGCTTGCGTGTAAAAAGGGCTATACAAATACATTTGATTTGATTTTGATTTGACCTCACCCCAATGACATCACCCCGATGACCTCACCCCGATGACATCACCCTGGACCTGTACCTTGACCTCTCTTATTAAACACACTGGAGCGAGGATAGTGAGGAAATTGTCATGTCTAATTTCACGACCTTTGGTCCAAGTTGAGTACTCTCCATCCAAAGGACGTTCTTACTCCACTCGGATAAATAACTGTAGGTTTCAATGCTTGGAAACGACAGGTGGCGCGTCATTGTGCCGTTTCAGGACCCGGCTGAGTGGAAAGGTGGAGGAGGCAGCGTTGGTTTAGATATGAGCACATGTCTGCATTATGCCTCATAGTCCTCCCACTCTATCCCACAATGCATCAGGGCGCGGATCGGTACTGAACGCCAAGGGTGAGGTGGAGATGGACGCCATTGTGATGGACGGAAAAACACTGGCAAGTGGCGCTGTGTCTGCCGTCAGGAGAGTGGCCAATCCTGTCCAGTTAGCCAGGCTCGTCATGGAGAAGGTATAAACTTGGATTTTACAAAGTTCGATTTTTTGCATTTAAGTAACTATTTCAACCAGCTATCACTGTCGCAGCTATTCCACAAGGGCTGCATCTGATGACCGTTACACTGTAATATTTGATCCAGTAGGAAATCTAGAACACACACACATTAACTTTGTCCTCACAGTGAGTGAATCTCGTTGTCTGGATGTCTACACACAATGCTAAACACGGCCCCTATGTTACAGACCAGTCACCTGTGTCTGACTGCTGAGGGGGCCAGTCAGTTTGCCCGCTCCATGGGGGTGCCAGAGGTTCCAGAGGAGTCTCTGATCACAGACTACGCCCGCATGCGCTGGAAGAAGAACCTGGGACCAGACGCCAACCCTGTGGAATGTCAGATGTGAGACAAAGCAAAGTCAGCAGACTTTGATAATGTTGAATTGGAGTGTGATAGGTTTAGGGTCGTAACTGTAGACAACATGACAGTAGCAAAATCCCATGGATTACAACTTGATATCGTGGTAGAGTAAGGTAGAACAGTTAAAACAATCAAACAATGAACAGTCGTCGTTTCTACTGTGTGTGTGTGTGTGTGTGTGTGTGTGTGTGTAAGGAAACCTGTGTTTCTCTTTTGTGTATACGTTGTGCATGAACTTGTGCATGTCTCTCTCTCTTTCTGCCAGGGGTAAGATGGGCACCGTGGGGGCGGTGGCAGTGGATGCCGAGGGCAACATTGCCTGTGCCACCTCCACCGGGGGCATGCTGAACAAGATGGAGGGCAGAGTGGGAGACACCGCCTGCATAGGTGAGACACGACCCTGGAGGTCACGACCCTGGAGGTCACGACCCTGGAGGTCACGACCCTGGAGGTCACGTTCAAGTCTTTTATTTGTCAGGTACACAGAACCACACAAGGTCAGACTGGGCACTGATGTTCTTAAGACAAGACAATGCAAGCACCTGGCATTACATAACATATAAGTACACAGAACATAATTTACATCTATGCTGAGCTTAAATAAGTGAAACTTCCTAAATATACAGATAGCAATAATAGTCGACAATGCTAACCCTAATACTAAAACTTCCTAAATTACAGATAACAATAAATAATACACTATACTAACCCTAAATGCACATAAAACCTATTTCAACCCTATAACCTATTCTAACCAAAGTGGAGTCACGCTCGCTACACGACCCTAGAGGTCACGACCCTGGAGGTCACGCTTGCTACACAACCTGACAAGGGGCCTCACTTGGCCCAATAGCACAGCATATGCTGCAGAGTGTGCTGTTTTAAAAGGACAGAAAGATTCAGCGAGATAACGACGGCAGGGTAGGAGACATCTTGCCTGTGGTGAAATATCTCCCTGTCTCGGGAGAGAGTATCTGGGGAGGTGACCTTTAGACGAAGTTGAGGAATGTATTGTTAGTGAGGTGACGGTCTCTTCTAGTAAACGTTTCACTTGTTCCCTGAACACGTATATACTGTTGCCTTAGAGCACTTGACCAGAACACACACACAGGATCTACGGGTGTATATGCCAAATACAACTACACACAGTAAAACACAAAATCATTACAAATGCCCAAAACATCAGACTTTACCATTTTATACTGTAAACAAATAACTCGCACAACAACCTAGACAACAACCAAGAACTGGACTCAGTATGCCTACTCAAACATGCTCACAGAAAGTGGTTAAACAATAGTTGGCAACTCAACTTACCCACATCTGCTTGTTTATCTCGCCATCTAGAGGTTAAACTAAGTCATTACAAGAGCCAGTTTTCTTCGCTTGTACTTCTAGTCAAGCCAGGAAGCTTCCAGTGGGATCAGAGGTGCTTTAAGTCACACAGGATGTATCAGTGCCATTCACTCCTGATCTTTCTGTCCTATTAGAATATAGAAGCTGATCTTCTGTTGTGTGTGTGTGTGTGTGTGCGTCTCAGGGTGTGGTGGCTATGCTGATAACAACATAGGTGCCGTGTCTCCTACGGGTCATGGAGAGGCTATCATGAAAGTCACCCTGGCTAGACTCATCCTGTTCCACATGGAACGAGGTACTGTCTGTTACACAACCTACTGCACACACTGTGACGCCAACCTGTGCCCAAACACACTTTATCTGGAATCATTGGTTAGAATGCTTTTACCCCTCCTTGTGTACCATTGCTTCATCCATCCATTCAATCTTCCATCCATCCATTCATCCCTCTCTCTCCACCTGACTGCTGTGTCTCTCTGCAGGTCTCTCTCCCTGACTGCTGTGTCTCTCTGCAGGTCTCTCTCTCCACCTGACTGCTGTGTCTATCTGCAGGTCTCTCCACCTGACTGCTGTGTCTCTCTGCAGGTCTCTCTCCCTGACTGCTGTGTCTCTCTGCAGGTCTCTCTCCCTGACTGCTGTGTCTCTCTGCAGGTCTCTCTTACTCCACCTGACTGCTGTGTCTCTCTGCAGGTCTCTCTCCCTGACTGCTGTGTCTCTCTGCAGGTCTCTCTTACTCCACCTGACTGCTGTGTCTCTCTGCAGGTCTCTCTCTCTCCACCTGACTGCTGTGTCTCTCTGCAGGTCTCTCTCCCTGACTGCTGTGTCTCTCTGCAGGTCTCTCTCTCCCTGACTGCTGTGTCTCTCTGCAAGTCTCTCTCCCTGACTGCTGTGTCTCTCTGCAGGTCTCTCTTTCTCCTTGGCCGCTGTGTCTCTCTGCAGGTCTCTCTTTCTCCCTGACTGCTGTGTCTCTCTGCAGGTCTCTCTCTCCCTGACTGCTGTGTCTCTCTGCAGGTCTCTCTCTCCCTGACTGCTGTGTCTCTCTGCAGGTCTCTCTCCCTGACTGCTGTGTCTCTCTGCAGGTCTCTCTCTCCCTGACTGCTGTGTCTCTGTGGGTCTCTCTCTCCACCTGACTGCTGTGTCTCTCTGCAGGTCTCTCTCTCTCCCTGACTGCTGTGTCTCTCTGCAGGTCTCTCTCTCCACCTGACTGCTGTGTCTCTCTGCAGGTCTCTCTCTCTCCCTGACTGCTGTGTCTCTCTGCAGGTCTCTCCGTAGATGCTGCATCAGACGAAGCTCTGGCGTTCATGCGGGCGAGGGTGAATGGTCTGGGGGGTGTGGTGGTGGTGGACCCCAAGGGGTGCTGGGCGGCCCGCTTCAGCAGTCTGCAGATGTCCTGGGCCGCCGCACAGGGGGACACTCTCCACTATGGCCTGTATGTGGACGAACACTTCACACAGAGCATAGACGATCCACTGTAAAACACGCACACACACGTCACTGTGAGCTGGGGGGAGAACACACACACAGCATGCTGTCATAGATCATTCACGTGATGGCTACTACGTCATAAACTGCTCTGGTTTTCTTTGTCAAACTTCTTTGTCTACCATTTACATTATTTTGAATTATTTTGTTATTCTAATAATGACAATAAAGGTTACAAAAACAAAAACACATTCTCACTAAACAGACATTTCAAAAACATGTACGTGTTGTAGAGTACCTGTTTCTGCCGAGGTCACATGATCTATTCTACGCCAAAACCCCATTGTATTAACATTTTCTATCCACTAGATGGAGTCAATCTATCGCTGACAAGTGAAACTTCTACACCGCTTACATCCTGCAAAGCTAGGCCTTATTAGTTAACATGTCTGTGTAACCGTCACTGCTGCTTCGCTTGTTCGAAATATAACGCTATATATATTTGAAAAAATTAACAGAGAAAGTAGCCACTCATTCAGACTAGAACTGAAAATCGTGGATGTTTCGTTGCTAGGTCTTGGAGGATTTTAATTAGGACCCTTGGGACATCGCCTCCAAATATTCCTCTTCTACTTCCTTGTAGAAGTTACTTGCTTGTCATTAGGAGAAAAGAATGAATCAACAAGGACAGATTAAACCCGGAGAGAGTAGCTAGGAAACTGCCTTTCCTCCCTTCCCTTCGGTCTATGTACGTACCGATCATAAATCCCTGGATCTGGATCCTGAAGTCCAGATCGACAGTCAGTTTCATCAGTAGGCAATACATCATTGTTTGCGATACTTAATAGAGTTTATCACCTGTGTGTTGTAATCAGATCCTTATAGGCTATATGGGTCTCTTGGAGGGAGCCGAGAAATGAACTCATATTATCTCTTTTGAGATCTACAGTAAAGGTGACATTGCCGACCCTCACTGCACGCAATGGTGTTGAATGTAAACACTTTGCCTGACAAAACTACTACCCTCACATGACCACATCAGTTAGCCTACTCATCAGGGAAAGACATCGTTCTGTATTCTAAACAGCTCTAAAATAGAGGTGTAGGCCTACCATGTATTTTGGAAGTGCGTGCATCCGAGAGACCGAGTGCGTGGGAGAGACTGTTCATCCAGGTATCAGTGCATTTGTTTAGCTTTACATAAGGTCATCACAATTTCCCGCTTCACCTGTAAAGCATTGTGGTTAAGATCAAACCAACCCTTCGTTCGGACTGACGGGCTAGCCGTATGTTGTTATAGTAGGCTACAGGTCAAAGAATCTGTACCATTACATGTCGTCATGTTGTCTAAATATAGCCGTATTTGTTGGCCCTATGGACAATTGCACGTTCTTATGTCACAATGTGGATGCCACAGGCAGGGCCTTATTAGGTCAGTAGCAAATGTCTGTTTCAAAACGGGGAAAGGGGGCCGGGGCGCGTGAAACATCCGTTCTTTTTTTTCTTTTTTTTTCTGCTCTCCGAACTCCGCGGTTAAGATTTAGAGGTCACCGCTGTCAAAGGACGCAGACGATATACGGGTCGAGATATGATTTCTCTAATAATTCGCAGCTCCATTGGCCAAAACAAGAAGAAAGGGGGCTGGCCTCCAGTCCAGAACTCCTCCTAGAAAAACCTCCAGAATGACGGAACACGGCGAAGAGGATGACAGCTCGAGGACACAAGCGGGACAGAGCTCAACGCCGGCTCGTGTCCCCTTTTGCTAATGTTGCGTAATTAGCCACTGACAATAGGCTAGTCATCTTTAGTGATGAGTAGAGTAGCCTACTTTAATGAAGTTTATTCTCATGTTAGTTAACTCCGAAGAAAAGAAACGTCTTGGTTGTCCGGGTGGAGAAAACATTTTGGTTGTCAAATTGCAGCAAGATGCCGGTTGTCACTACTCAAATAGCCTCTATTAGTTAGCCTCTAGGTACGAATAACCTGGACTCTGGGAACGCGCTTTGCGCAGAGTTCACGGAGTTTATCCGTCCCGGTGCAGTTGCTATACGATAGCCACTGTATTTGTCGCTGATGGAGAGACTCGCTGGTAAGTAAATACAAAAATAAAATCCGTTGTCATTTAAAAACATGTACACTGTTATCTTTTCCTCAATGCTACCCCACAGTGGAACGGATTCATGTCGCATAGCGGCTTTTCCCTTGGGATGTGTGTCAGTTAGGTTCCCAGACTGCTTCTGCGCGGTTCTCAGGCAGTTCACATGAGTGAGAAACAGTAGAGAGAAAACATTTATACACCAACTTTGAGGACTAAATATTCCTCAAGTAGACAGCGTCAGAGTCATGTAAACGTTAGGACGTTTTACTTTAAATCGGAAATAAAGGATTTGTACCTACTCCTTTTTCCAGAAATAATAGGCTACACACATTGCTTTGCAAACACTAAGTAGTAGTAAATACATGATACATTTCGTAATAGTTTTTCTTTAAAACAAAGAACAAATTCTCTCACTTCTCCCTGGTTAAAAAAAACTTTAAGACGTAAGGAGCTTTAGAGACGCCCCCCCCCCCCTCCCTCTATCCGTGTGTATATGTGTGTGTGTGTGTGTTCAGTCAGTTGTTTGTGTTGATATAAGCCCTCCTTCTGTTTGAGGAGGGGTCTCTGGCTGTGCTGGGCTCACAGGAGCGTTCCCATGGAGATGGTAGGAGGCACTTCCTGTGTCTGAGATGGGAGCGGAGCAGGCCAAGACTAGGACGAGAGAAAGACACACAGTGAGAACACGCAATTACTGTACCGTGTAGCCGTGGGCACATTATCTTTCTTTAATCCCAGAACATACACACCCTGGACTCCCCCCCCCACACACACACCATACACGTTCCTTGTAAATTCTGACTCACCTCATGGCTGATTTATTTATAAGCCCTAACCTCTAAAATGCTGTATGATTACTTGGAGTGCTCTACTACAGTCTTACTCCGTGACTTGCCCTCGTAGTGGCAGGATATTCACGTTAACCTGCGGTTGACCTTTGCAAGTTAAATGTGTTAATCAGTGTTCCAGTGTCACGGCTCACTGCTTGTGTTGGGATGCGGACCGTGCTTGGAATCCCTGCGTTCCATTAACCCCAGGTGTGCACTCGCAAGGTCATCTTACTGCTGGTCCAGAGTTCGACGGTGCTTGGGAAAACAGAGAGACAAAAAAACAGTTTGATGGAAACTGTTAGGGGGACTGAGGTCTGAGGTGAGTACAATAGAGTATGGTAAAATGCGGTCCTGTCAGGTACAGTAAGGTAGAGTAAAATACAATAGAGTACAGTAGAGTACACTGGATTTTGGTGTTTCAGCACCCATTGACACTTTCCTGATGTTTATAGCCTGTGTTCTGCACCTCTCTTTCACCAACCGTCTCTGGAAGAGGGGATCCCCCTCATTGCTCCTCCCAAGGTTTTTTCAATTTGTTCTCCTCTAGTGAGTTTTTCTGGGAGTTTTTTCTTGTCTTCCTTGAGGACTGAGGTTGGCTGAGGGGCAGTTCTATGGGCGTACGTGAAGCCGTCTGTTACATTGCTTGTAAAAAGGGGCTATACAAATACATTTGATTTGATTTAGAGTACAGTAGCTACCAGTCAGTCCAGGGTCTCTGAGGTTACTACATACGTTTTCAGATTCCTCTCATTTATCTTGCTTAACCTCAACGCAGTGAACAGTGAAGTAGAGAAGCTCCACAGCTGTAGAAGCAGAGTGGGTTGATGCCTCTGGTGCACCTGTGTTGTCCAGGCTGGCGCTGCTCTTCTGTCTGGTTACCGGTAGTTACAGTAAGATCCCGCCTCCTTCTCCTCCTGTGAGGTCTGCTACGCTGCCGCACTTCATGTCACGTGTGTTGCGATTGTAAGTGTGAGCGGAGCTCTCAGCTGTGTCCGTGTCTGTGCGTGGGTCTTCAGTAACAGGTGTGTGTGTGGGAGTGTGTGTGTGTGTGGGAGTGTGTGTGTGTGTGTGTGTGTGTGTGTGTGTGTCTAGAGCAGCAGGCGAGGAGGCAGGAGAAATGTGGCTCAAGCGTGATTTCAGGAGGAATGCTTTGATGAGTGAGGCCCTTGATCTGAGAAAGGTTTAGTGTTCCACTCTACTCAGTGTGAGTGTGTGTGTGCGTGTGTGTGAGAGAGAGTGTGTTTGTGTGTGACAGAGAGAGTACATAGTGTGTGTGTAACAGAGAGAGTAAAGTGTGTGTGACACACAGAGAGAGAGAGAGAGAGAGAGACAGAGAGACAGAGAGAGAGACAGTAAAGAGTTTGTGTGGACGTGTGAAGCTGAAGAGACTCCAGATCTTCCAGGTCCGGAAAAAAAATGTATAAGTATCTATGACACTATGTACATGTTTACACTTCACATGTGTGATAGGAAATGACAGTAAACAGGGTTTTAAATTGAATGCCAACCAAAGGTGAAAATGAAAAAAAGATCAAAGGTTCTCTCTTCCACAATGAGATGCCAACATTAGAACGAGCTAGGATCGGCCTCCCATTCAAATCTATTTTGAACACATTTTCCATTATTCCAAATGATCGCCAACTAAATCCTGCACATACATGATGGGTTAATGAAAATCCATAAAAATAGAATTTGAATGCAGACACTTTTATAAAGAGGAACCAGAAGGTCATCCATTAGAGTCCTTCTGGCTCTGTAATACGTGCAGTAGAGTTGTGTGTGTGTGTGTGTGTGTGTGTGTGTGTGTGTGTGTGTCGGGGCTATTTTGGGTGGGGTCGTGACCTTGGCCCGACTGCTGGGTATCACCCAGAGGAGTGGATGGCTGTTCAGTGCCAGGCTCTCTGATGCTCGATACACAGTGTTATTTTAGCAGACCTCCTCTCTCAGTCATGTTTACAATACGATTTACGACCATACAGGGCCCTTCTGAAAGGACATTGGGTATATAGACTTTCACAAGTACTGTGGAAACACACACTCACATGAAATTTTCGCCTTTTGCGAAAGAGGACTAGTATGTGGTAGGCTTGTGTTGTAAGGTATTATACTGTATTGCAGTGTAGAGTATTATTGTGTTGTGTAGTTTATTGTCGATTGTTACACTGTGTATTAGAAAGTTGTGTATTGCAGTGTTTGTGTGTTGGGCAAAACTTTACATTAAGCTTACATGAACATTGAATTGAATCATTGAATTACGCAGCTATTCCTATGTAGCTAGCTTGTTGTTACTCTAAATCTTGCTATGAATTGAGGGGGTAGCAACCTCAGTGTAGAGTGTTGCCGTGTGGTTTGGTGTGGTGTACCGTGCTGTAGTGCAGCGCTGTGTCCAGTCTTGAAGTGAGAGGGGGGTTATGGGCCGAGCGCCTCCCCTCCCCCTCCTCCTGGCTCCGTGTGCATGGTTGCCAAGTGCTAAGAATCCGGGGAATGTGGGATTGCAGTGTTCTGATAAAGTTTGCTTTGTTCCCCTCACTGACCTGAGCTCTGGGAGAAACACTCGGAGACTAGGCCTATGGATCTACACACACACACACACACACACACACACACACACACAGTACACACCACACGCACATACACACACACACACACATACAGTACACACACACACACACACACACACACACACACACACATACAGTACACACACACACACACACACAGTACACACACACACAGTACACACACACACACACACATACAGTACACACACACACCACACGCACATACAGTACACACACACACACACACCACACGCACATACAGTACACACACACACACACACCACACGCACATACAGTACACACACACACACTGCATACACATACAACACACTGTACATAGGCACATACGCACATGCCACATGCACATACACACATGGATGTACTGTACAGACACATACTGTACACATAAACTCACAAGCAGAGCCAGACATGAACACACACCACATACTAACATGTACAATATAGACACATACTTTACATGTAGCTGTGCAGAACAATAGTAAAGTACTGATACCAGAAAACTTGACTTAAGTACAGTAACAAAGTATTTGTACTTTGTTACTTCCCATGTCTGGTCGCGACACTTTCTAAAGACATATCTACCATGAACAGACATGTATAGACAAATGTGAAGACACACACACATAGGCTACACACACACACACTCTCCTTATCTCTCTGTCTCCCACACACACTCACTCTGCACACACACCGTCATATGAGTGATGGCATCAAACCTGAGAGAGGTGCAAACACATTCCACAGACGTTTTCTTCCGCCCCAGCCGAGCTCCACACTCAGAGGATCACCAGGACTCTTGAGACGGGAGACATCCTCATCCTTCTTGCTGCAGAATGTGTTCGCTGCTTATAACAGAAGAAGTGTTCCCCTTAAAGGTGTGGTTTGGGCCAGGTGTGCTGGTGGGTCGTCCAGCTCTGTCCTGGTGGAGGCTGGGTATTCTGGAAAAGATGAAAGCAAAGAAGAGGGAGAACATTTTTTGAAAAAACTGAGGTCTGAAATCAGGATAACAAATGAGAAGGACATTCCTTGCTTTATGTGCTGACCTCATAGACATGTAAATACACGCATGTAAGTATACACACACACACACACATACACACTCACGCATACATGCACATCCCAAAGTAACAAAGATAGGGTGTGTGTGAGGATGAGTTTGTGTGGTAATCAGGGACTGAGGAACTTTGGGATTGTGTTGTGGGAGGAGAGGAAGAGTGGGGGACAGGAAGTTTAGGTTGGAGAGGCAGGCTGAGATACGGAGGACCATGCACACTGATTTGCGTGAGAAGGGCTAATCAGGGCAGGTGTGTGCGGCTGTGGGAGTGTGTGTAATGTGTAAACACAAGCCCAGCCTGGTGTTTACATGGTCAATATGACGCCAGTACTTTGTGTGTGTGTGTGTGTGGGGGTGGGGGGGGGGGGGGGGTTGGCATTGTGGAATGTCACATGCTGACAGAATGCTTCAGAGAATAACAAGACACAGCAAAGATAACATACTGGAGACCAGTAACCAGAGACCAGTAACTGGAGACCAGTAACCGGAGACCAGTAACCAACTGCACTGAGAGACCAGTAACTATCTACGTTCAGATAAACCATTAAGACCAGTGGAGACCAGTAACTATCTATGCTTTTAGAGCCCAGTAAGACCAGTGGAGACCAGTAACTATCTATGCTTTTAGAGCCCAGTAAGACCAGTGGAGACCAGTAACTATCTCTGCTCTTAGAGCCCAGTAAGACCAGTGGAGACCAGTAACTATCTACGTTCAGATAAACCATTAAGACCAGTGGAGACCAGTAACTATCTATGCTTTTAGAGCCCAGTAAGACCAGTGGAGACCAGTAACTATCTATGCTTTTAGAGCCCAGTAAGACCAGTGGAGACCAGTAACTATCTCTGCTCTTAGAGCCCAGTAAGACCAGTGGAGACCAGTAACTATCTATGCTTTTAGAGCCCAGTAAGACCAGTGGAGACCAGTAACTATCTCTGCTCTTAGAGCCCAGTAAGACCAGTGGAGACCAGTAACTATCTATGCTTTTAGAGCCCAGTAAGACCAGTGGAGACCAGTCACTATCTATGCTCTTAGAGCCCAGTAAGACCAGTGGAGACCAGTAACTATCTATGCTCTTAGAGCCCAGTAAGACGAGTGGATACCAGTAACTATCTATGCTCTTAGAGCCCAGTACGACCAGTGGAGACCAGTAACTATCTATGCTTTTAGAGCCCAGTAAGACCAGTGGAGACCAGTAACTATCTCTGCTCTTAGAGCCCAGTAAGACCAGTGGAGACCAGTAACTATCTATGCTCTTAGAGCCCAGTAAGACCAGTGGAGACCAGTAACTATCTATGCTCTTAGAGCCCAGTACGACCAGTGGAGACCAGTACCTGGTGTATGTGTGGCTGTGTAAGAAGTGTGGTGTTATTGTGGCTTTGCTCTCAGTGCCCGGGCACTGGTTGTCTTTCTGGCAGTACGGGCTACTGTAAACATCCTTGACTGGAAGCTGGTGTTTCATATAGGGCTTTCAGTCGGATGTTTGCAGCAGCCAACTGCTATTACCGTCAACATTAACTGCCATTATTATCATCATCAACTGCTGTTGCCATCACTATCACTGTCCACTTGTATAAGTTTCACGATCAGGGTCAGAACATTACTGTTCGGCCTTGTGGGGCGTCATTCTGGGGTTGGAGGGATCCTTGTCAAAATGACATCTTCCAATCCTGCATGGGATTGAAGCTCTGCTCTACCAGGGGCCTCTGGCTCAGTCATGCCTACTCATCAGGAAGGTAGAGGTGACCTTCAGTATCTGGAACTGTACACCTGTGTGTGTTTGTGAGTGCGTGTGAGTGTGTTTGAGAGTGGTGATTCCTGCATCAGCACCCTGGCCAGCTGCTCACTGTCCCAGCCTAGCCCCCAGAGTGCAGACCCACAGGAACTCAGGGAGTCATGGCTGTGCTCTGATTGGTCTACCTTCTTTTAGGCCTCCACCCATTGGCTGCTTGCAGAGCACGTTAGGTTGAACTCCACAACCCTTGTTTTAGCCAATTGTTGTCAATTATTTTAATTCACATGTGCGGAAAAGGGGGAGGGAGGGAGGGAGGGAGGGAGGGAGGGAGGGAAGGAGGGAGGGAGGGAGGGAGGGAGGGAGGGAGGGAGGGAGGGAGGGAGGGAGGGAGGGAGGGAGGGAGGGAGGGAGGGAGGGAGGGAGGGAGGGAGGGAGGGAGGGAGGGAGGGAGGGAGGGAGGGAGGGAGGGAGGGAGGGAGGGAGGGAGGGAGGGAGGGAGGGAGAGTAAATGACTAGTCTAAGAATGCAAGTCGCTCTCAGACTAGTCAGACTTGGCTTGCCGTGGCAGGGTGTGGTCACATCCTCAGGAGAGGAGAGGAGGAGGAGGGGAGGAGATGAGGAGGAAAGGAGAGGGAGTTTGAATGGGGGCCAGGGAGCCTGGTGGCTCAGATGAGGCTTTCCTACCTCTCCTACTCCCCAGCTGGCTCTCAGCCTGGGACACAAGGAGAGGAACTAGGAGACAAGACACTAAAGACATTAAACCTGCTTGAGATTTTGAAACTTGTTTTTTTATTATCTTTAAAAGTTTTGACCATGTCATCCTATGATTGTCACTCTCTAGTCATGCTTGAGTATGTAATTGTGGCATTGTTCACAGAATTCCTTCTGGGTCCTGCATTTTACAATTTCTATTGAGAATTCTTCTTGAATTCCAAGTAGCCAAACCCAACTACTTATCGTTTGCTTTGCACAAAGAATATTGAGAGAGAGAAAAAATGTTTGTGTGTTTTTCTTCAGCTTTCCTCCTGACCTCTGACCACTGAGTTTCAGGAAGTGTAAACATCCTACACTCTCAGCGGCTCCCCCTGCTGGCCGGGAGTGGGCTGTTTGCGCTTCCTGGCTTGGGAACGCTGCCGGAACCATCCCAGAATACTGCTTCACCGGCACCAGGGCAGGAAGCATGGAAGGGAGGGGCCGCGCTCTGATTGGCTGTGACCCCCGCGGTCCCCCATTCCTGTCAGTCCCACTGGGACTGGAGCAAGGGACCACCCATCTGACAACACACACAGCAGGAAACACACACACACACGTCTGACAACACACACACAGCAGGAAACACACACACACTCACAATCCTTGCACACAGACAGAAAGACTGGGAATTGGAGTTTGTAGTATTTCATGAAGAAAAAAAATTATCCCAGACTTTCCGAGTTTCCCTTGTATCTGTGGGCTGGTGCTGATCTAAACAGGTCATCCATGTTTGAGTGACAGTTCATCCATGTTTGAGCGTGGGTTGTGTTCAGACAGGTCTCAGAAACCCTGTGAGTCAGATACATAGAGAAGTACTGTTCTGTGTACTGTAGGTCTGCTAATCTTATGGTCTAATCTCGTCTGTGTCGAGTGTAACCTGTGCACAGACTGACTGTTGTTCGTTCAGAAGGAGAGAGCTATTGTGATCTTCCCCTAGCTACCTCCCGAGACAACATGTTTACGAGTTCACACACAACCAGTGTGTATCAAGGTGTGTGTGTTGTACTGTGCACCGCCCTATGTCTCCTTTGAAGACCCAGTGCCTTCAACGCCAGCTGAGATGACGTGAGGAAATGGCACACACAAACACACACATCGTTTTCCCTGGCTCCCACCCTTCCCTCCTGGAACACTCCCATGATGACTGTCTGATCCCGGCTCTGTTGGTGGGAAATACCGTTAGAACTGCTCCCTTCTGAACCTTGATCTTCTGCTGAACTTTCTATGTACGTTTGTCCGTCATTTTTGGATTAATAGAGTCTGAGAAATTCATAAAATGTAAATACGGATATTATCTGGATCCGATCTGATATTCTACTAGATTTGTAACAGTTCCATAGAGGAGAACATGCTTTCACGTCTTCTAACGAGTTCTTTTAGAGATCACAGTAAAGAACGGAGCGGCTGAATACTGTGATTAAGAGGCACTTCTCCCAGCCGGACACTAGAGGGCGACGAAGGGCCTTGAGTTTGGCCACAGATAGTTTTTACATCAATTGCTATAGGTTGTGTGATCTATTTGTGTTGTCGATCTGTTGTAAATGCGTGTTTGATTGTGGTACATAGACATATGGTACATGCCTTGCCAGTTTATTGTTTATATGTTTATATTATTCCATGAAAATAAAGATTACCGAAGTAGCGGACACAATTATGGAGGCAACTCGACAGCTATCCATGCCACTGGGAGACTAGCCTGCAGTGCCAGGGACTGAGTCATAATAAATCTACACTCCACTGTTTACCCCAGAAGGCAGATTATCTCTATGACGCTATAGTATTGCATGTAGTATAAGGATGAGCTCATATTTAAAGCTTTTTACGATCATACATTTCTTAACACAAAGCTATAACTTTTTTGACTTCTTTGAATTAAATCATGGCTTACAGAAACGTTCAGGTGAGTGTTTTATAATATATTACAATTATACTGAGACTTTTGTTTAGATGGCAATGAATTATTCAATGTCTATTGGATCAATTTGTCTTGATGTAATGATATTTGACAATAAAGGTAAAATATTTATCCAATGAAAGGGTCTGTCGTGTGTGTTTGGTGCGCATGTAAGTGTGTGTAGGTGGGTGTGTGTGTTTGTGTGTGTGTGTGTGTGTGCGTGCGTGAAAGTGTATAAGACAGCTGTTGATCTCTCTTTATAGTTTAGGGGATGTACTGAACAAGTCAGGAAGTGAGACTGAGTAAAGTTCAGCTGGGGTTTTCTGTGGTCAGGAGAACACTACCCTAATCTGTGACCTGCACACTTTGTCGAGCGCTATCTTTGAAGCTCTTGTCGTGCTATCGTGTTTAGAATGTGTGTGTTGTGAGTTTGTGTCGTGCGTTGCGAGTTTTGATATGTTCTTGGTTTCAATTTGCACAAGAAAGACTCTGACGAGGCCAAATGTACACGCCCAGAAATGGATAATAAAGTTGATATTTTCCACTTAATATTGAACTAGATCTGTGACTTCTTTGTTCTGCGTCTCAAAAAGCAGAAGTTCGATTCAGAAAGCAGATGGAGTTTCGCCCACATGACACAAACTCTATTCTCCCCGAAACCTACAAACCACACACTGCAAAGAAAATAATTTAAATATAACATGGTTAGTTCTTTTAAATAGTTTGCCAAATGATGAGGTTAGTTTCAACCCAAAACTGAGAATCAATTTCTTTGAGCCCACTGGTGGAACAGACAAGAATTGTCACATGAATTAGTAACTCCAGATGAAGATACTACACCTGCTGGTTTACGTTGCTGTGGCAACTACTGCAAAATGAATAGCATTAATAAAGAAGTAAGCTATGGGCTCTGACATACTTAAGTAACAAGTAGTGGTTGCTACTACCTGTTATAGAGTTTTACTAAAATGTTGTCAGCAAAACTGTGAAGAACTAATGCCACAAAAATCAACTTAAGTACAGTAACTCAGTACTTGTACCTTACCTCCCATGTCGGTGATGAACAGACTCAGATTGGGTAATTCCTTCCAGTAAGCACACACACACACACATAAATGATGCTGGCACACAAGTTCAGCAACACACTTCCATGTAAGAATATTTCAATGAATATATAATCCATGAGTGGTAAGTGTCAGGGTGTTATGAGATGTTTTTGACTTCTTGGTCTGCTCTGCGGGGTAGTCAATAGAGAGAGACTAAAGTCCCATCTATACCACACACACACACACACACACACACATACACACACTGAGTCATGTTCTTTGCCCCAGTGCCCATTCCACGAGGCAGCCGCCTCATTCTGTCAGTATGAATCAGCGCTGCACACACACACACACAGACCTTAACACAGCACAGTCCAGGCTTACCCAACACAGACCCAACACAACAATCTCATCCACACAGACCCAACACTGAGAAACACTGCTAATTAAACATTGGTCATTCTCAGCCAACCACAATAAGGCTGGAACAGGGTTTATATTCAGAGGGATTTATTTCAGCATTTTATTAAAAGAAACATTCTGTATACAATCAAACTGGTAAAGACAAGATGGTAAATGTTTTTGTGTGTGTGTGTGTGCGCGCTTGCACAAGGTGTGATCACCACTTACTGGATATCACTGACAGGGTGTATGACAGTTCACCTGTGTTTGTGTACACCTTTACTCACACACACACACACACACATTCAGTTAACACCAAAGCGTCATCAACCAGTAACTCAAAAGTTTTATATTGCAAAATGAATAAATTATTACAGTAACTCAAATTGTGGCTTTTTCCATTACACCTGTTTACATCATGCTTTATCCAAAGAGATGGATAGCTAGCACAATTAAACGTAACGTAAAGATTTTTTTCTAACTGTGTAGTTGGAAGACCTAGACACGTCTGATATATTTCAGATTCTTGTAAACATTGCTCAGTGTTTAAGCCTTATAGAATATTCTATAGAAATGTAGATTCTTGTTTGTTGATAGTTCAACAGTGAATAGTTACCCTCTCATTCCATGTTAAATGTATCCTAACAGATTCCATATTGTTACTAAAAATATCTCTTATAAATTACAGTCCTGTATATGTTAAGAAAGAGATTCAGTAACCAAAATTAGTTTTCTTTACTTGTTTTTTAATCAGCCGTTTTTTGAATACAGTGGAAGCTTCATACAAACCATGAACAGTTGTACAGTTTACAAAACGTACAGAAGTGAACCTATGGACACATGTCCACATAGAAAGACGTTCAACACATGTTGAAGACAGCAGGTATCTCGACAGAGACCCACATAAATCAGCCCTGACTCAAAGGACTGGCATTTACTGCACTTAAGACTGTGTAGTTGGTGAGTCAGACAAAGACAGAGCTAGAATAAAAGAAGAGGGAAAAAGAGAGTGAAACTCATACAGAGAGAGAGAGAGCTGTATCCAAAGAAGAGGGGAGAGAGAGACAGAGATACAGATAGAAAGGGAGAGAGACAGAGACAGAGAGACAGCAGAAATGAAAGAAGAGAGAGAGAGATGTATTTTCCAGAGTGAGAACATGTCCCGTATATAGACGTGTGTGTGTGTGTGTGTACACAGTATTTGAACACATACAGTACCTATGAAAAGAACATACATACAAACTCTACAATTTCACATCTTCTCTACTTAATAGAAAACATACTGTTTTACTGTATAGGCCTTTTCATGTCGTCTGCATTTTGGATTCAAGTAATGACGCTACAAACTACTCACACATTCTGGAGCACTCAGAACTGAAATGCTACTCGAGCCAAAAGGAATTCTGGGAATATTTGTTGTTCAAGGTACTGGGTATCAACTGCTGTACAAAACCACTACAAAGTTGTTGAAGACACATATTTCAAACTGCAAATAAGTAACAAATAGAAAAATAGGCACTTAATAAACACTACGCACACATACACACACACCGTCCATACATAGACACACGTGCAAACACACAAGTACATCCTACCATCCATTTCATCACACACAACATACCTGAAAAGCTCTTTACAATTATTTCAGAATTGCCTGACTAGCAGTGCGAGTTAAAAACTATACGCGAATTGGTAGCCAATCCCCTCAATTACAAGGTTCAACAGCCAACAGGAAGATCAGTTCAGGAAGCAACCAGGAAGTCATTTTCATGAAGCTCTTCAAACCCTAACCTCTGATACAGGGTTAGATCTCATCTCCCCTCTCCCAGGCCTCTCCAACTAGGGGAGCAGCCACTATCCAGCATCTCACTCAGGAAGACAAGGATTGTCAGAGGTGCAAGATTCCACCCAGAAACCATTTTATACACGCACCTGTGTCTCACTCCAATCATCCAATCATGTCACTTGTTCCTATCATTAAACCAGTGTTGTGTTGCTCTACGCCCGTACCTAAGGCACCCAGCCTGGTCAGAGGAGACTGTATGATCATAGCTGAGTACACGCTATCTATATATATAAAAAGAGGAATAATGTAAGAGTGAACAGAGAGTAATCACAGATTAGAATACCGTTTCAGATTGTGCCTGCTACTAAACACAGATTTTAGTCCATAAAGGCAAATAAAAGACAGTATAGGATAATATTGCTACAGTGAATACCCCGCTCCCATCCCTACTCTCCCATCCCCCACTTCTCAACATATCTCTCTCCTACCAGAGACTAAATCATTTAAAGCCCTTCATGTTCTACAGTGGTACAGTCTCAACGTACTCCCCTGCCCTTTCCAGGCCCCTCCCCCTCTCAGTAGACCCCTCCCTGGAGGTTCTGGCCCCGCCTCTTCCTCCCGCCCCACTCTCCACCGAGTCCTGCCTCCCCATTGGCCTGCGTCCTCGTGGGAGAGGGTTATGCTCCCGCCCCTGCCTCTCCTTCTCTGGTGTAGGCTCCGCCCTGACCCCGCCCCCTCCCCCAGCCCCTGGCCTCCTGGGCGGGGGACCCCAGAGGAAGGCATGGGCGGGCCGGTAGTGCTGGCGAGCGTAGCGCAGCAGGTGACGGCGGTCGGCAGGGAGGCGGACAGTGTAAACGTAGTACTCCAGGGCGCTGTGTTGCATGCTGGGTAAGGTGGCGTGGCACAGAGACTCCTCCAGCAGGAGGCGCACCAGTGGACGCTTGAAGGACTCGAAGCCGAGCTCACCCAGGGACTTGAGGATACGCGTGATGCGGAGGTAGTTGTGCTGGGATCTGGAGGGGATGGGGAGGAGGGGGGGGTGAAGTGGGGGAGGAGGAGGGTGAAGAGGGGGAGGAGGGGAGGAGGGTGAAGAGGGGGAGGAGGGTGAAGAGGGGGAGAGAAGAGGGGGAGTGAAAAAAAAGACTAAAGGATACAGAAGAGAGAGCTGCCAGGGAAAGACACTTGGATGGAGGGATTGAACAGAAAGAGTGTACGTACGTACGCGTGTATGTACGTGTGTGTGTATGTGTGTTTGTTTGCTACTCACTCATTGAGGTGCTGGAAGCGTTCCTTCCAGTTGGAAGCTCTCGCTACGTTCCCGCTCTTATCCAGCAGCTTGATCCCATAGAAGTCCAGCATGAGGGAGTAAGCCTGAAGGAACCTACGCTTGGCCTCGCGGGTGCTCTGGAACTCCTGTCCACGTACGTGCAAACACAGATCACAACTCCACGTGTGAATATGAGCTATTAGACCAGAAGACGGTGCAACTGCGTGTGAAGCTAAGGTGTGGTAACTGGTGCTGTCCTTCATGTTGTAGAGCGTGTGACTACAGATCCAGAGGTTGCAGGTTCAAATACCCCCTGTGTGTTGCTTTGGAGAAAAATGTCTACTCAATGAACACATTTTCACATTAGTATTTCACATTTTCCCATCCACTTTTACATTTTTGTAGTATTAATACGTGTGTACTCTGTTGTTTTTTGATATTGTGTGAGTATTGTGACATTTTTTGCTGCACTCATTTCCTCTCACGGGATAAAATAAAGTTGTATTTACTCATTTCTATTTACTTATGAAGTTTGTTTTCCAGTCCTCACCTTTATCTCCTCCTGTGTCAGCTCCTGAGCGTAGAAGTTGAGCCCTTGTTCTCTTAACGGGAACAGCCTGGAAAACATCCACATGTTAAGGTGACTTGGTGTATTTGAGCAGGATTGACATATTCTATAAGAAATGTTTGTTGTCTAGCCCCTTCTTTCCCTCCTCTCCCTTTCTCCCCCCCCCTCTCTCCTCTCTCCCCCTCCCCCTCCCCCTTTCTCCCCCCCTCTCTCTCTCCCCCTCTCCCTTTCTCCCCCCCTCTCTCCTCTCTCCCCCTCTCTCCCTCTCTCTCTCTCTTTCCTCCCTCTCTCTCTCCCTCCCCCCTCTCTCTCCCTCTCTCTACCCCTCTCCCCCCTCTCTCTCCCTCTGTCTACTTCTCTCTCTCTCTCTCTCTACCCCTCTCCCCCCTCTCTCTCCCTCTGTCTCCTTCTCTCTCTCTCTCTCTCTCCCTCTCTCCCTCCTTGTCTCTTATTAGCCCACAACAGAAGGTGCTAGCCACCAGCCATGCGCTCAGTTCTGTTGAGACAGCCACTAATTGATATTATGCTAATGCTCATCAGGTCTGTCAGGAAGAAGGAAGGTGGGGGGTGAGAAAGGGAGGAGGAGGGAGGAGGAGGGAGAGAAGAAAGGGGATTGAGTGAGAAACCAGAGAGCTAAAACAGAAGTAAGGAGCTGAAAGAGCATGCGAGGTTGGCTGTGAATTCCTGTGTGAGATTGTTGTTATCTCCATGGTTACTCGTGACCAGGAGGGCAAGACACGCTGACGACATGAAACGTCCCAAGTGTGGACACAGGTGGAATACAAACATGTAAAGGTAAACACACATACAAACACACACACAAACACATGCATCTCACCACTGTATATAGGTGTGATTGTGCTCCAGTTTCTCATAATCTCCCCTCCAGGTGTTCAGGATCTCCTCTATGTAGATACCTGGAGACACAGCGTGGGGGGGGAGGGAGCGGGGGGGGGTCTTAGCCACACAGCATGAACACACAACGTGTGTACCAGCCTACATCAACATCAGTCACCAGCCTGTCTGCACTGGGTTAACGAACAGCACATTTCACAGAGTCTATCTTACCACTTGTGATGATTGTACTCGTTGAGCGTTTAAATGGGGGCCTCCTCTCATGAGATTGACCTGTTCAGACACTCCTGTATTTAAACAAACTCTTACGTTTTCTAGGTGATTGAAAGGAGCAGCAGCATTAATAGGAAATATCTGGCAGCCAGTGTTCAAACAGCAGATCTGTTCCAACATGACCTTCATCCTATCAAAACTCTCGAAGCTTGGGGACTGAGTTTATAGGCTGTGTGTGTGTGTGTGTGTGTGAGAGAGAGACTGAGAGAGAGAGAGAGAGAGAGAGAGAGAGAGAGAGAGAGAGAGTGAGTATCTGTGTGAGAGCTCACCATCTGGAACCAGGGGAATCTTGTTCAGGTAGAAGCGGAGGTTGCGATAATCGTTGGTTTGCCGAGACTCCTTGTAGTTCTACACAAGAAGCAAAGAAGAAGAGTCAAAATAGCAGTGTGTGTGTAGATGTGTGTGTGCGTGTGTGTAGATGTGTGTGTGCGTGTGTGTAGATGTGTGTGTGCGTGTGTGTAGATGTATGTGTGCGTGTGTGTAGATGTGTGTGCATGTGTATAAAGGTGTAAATGAACTACCGGGTAGCTGTGACGATATTTGTAGAGATCTCTTGCAGCATAAAAGCTTCTCTTCATCTTGGTGGCAGGAGATCCTGACAGCTGAGAGAAAACAAGAGAAGAGAGAGGAGAGAGAAAGAAAGCATGTTAGGCTTCACACGCTACAAAGCTCAAAACTATCTATCATGTCTCCATCTCCAACACTGCAAATACCCACAAGACACTAAACTAGGTTGGCTAGTAACAGAAAATGGGGTCACTTTACTGGGCCACAATGTCTCTCTCAACCCTTCCCTGAACTGAGAGGTGCAGAAATAGCTTCCTGTCCTTAATTTGATCTGGATGACTCAGTTAGTGAGTCAAATTCCAAACTAAACTGTGATACAGTACAGCAAAAAAATAATCTGCAAAAACACAGGCTATGGGAAATGACATAGGGAGCCAAAGGGTAGATTTCACTTTAAAGAAGAAGGCACTATATGGGTATTATTTTATATTAGCTTCGTGCATTCAGCGGTGTGTATATTATGTCTGTTTCAGTGCCTCATAACACGTTTACCAGTTTTTATTTTCACGTTTTGTTGACACTTATCTAAACAATGCGCATCACCTTTCCTTCCTCTATGTCATTAATTGCGTCCCAGGGCTTTTTGTTAAATTTCTACAACGATAACGCAGGTTTGTATGATATTAGTGTAAGCTGTGGCAGTAACCTGAGGGGATATGTCCGTTGGATCGGCGCATTTCCCCGTATCCGTCGGGCTGACGGAATCCGAAATCCCGCTGTCGTTGTCTCCCGGTTGCTCGTCGCTCTCTGAATCCGACCCCCATGTAGAATCGCATTCCTCCACAGTGCTCGGCTCCTTGTAACGCCAACTGCCCATCAAATTTCCCATTTAACTTTGCAGCACAGAATCGCCACCGTTCTCCGTGTCCTTAGAACCTACATATTGTGGTTCTGTTGTCACGACTCAACGTCTTGCAAGACCCTCTTTAAATGGCAGAATGAGGGTATTTCCAGCACTACGCGCTGAACACACCCCCGCTGCGTGCGGTGACAGGATAAGAAACGGTCTCACGTGACATAGGGACAGGAGGTTACGGGCATCAGCCCTCTACGGCATCAGCCCTGGGCCCAATGTCAATAGGAATGTTGGGAAACGACATAAAGCATCCGTTGCATATATTCGATTTTTTTTTTTGCGGGATTGAGTATCGCTATTATGGCCATCCCATCGTAGGCTATATGCTAACCAGACTGCAATATACAGTTTCAATCAATAATCCATGTTCAATCTTAAAAAATCAAGGACCAGGGAAAAACATGTCAAAGGTGACAGCTGAGTTTTCCAGCGTTGTGGACAGCAGATGATCTTGCCGGTGTGACTGCAGGGATCAAGGTTATGTGACTGTAAGCCAAGCACGCATAATCAGTGACACGGTCATATATTCACCACTAGAGAGCGGTATAGCCACTTGAAAAAGTTCAATTTCACCAGCCGGTTCCACTGCATATTTTTTTCATTTGATTTTTTTATAGACTTTGGAGTTACAGCCTAACGTTGTCACAGAAGCCGAAGAACTTTAAACTTAGAGAGTATAATTGAATAACATAGATACATACATTAGTAGCCTGCTATTAAAATTGGTGTTCGATATAGGAAAACCTAAAATGTAGACTTAAAATATGTATCACACTGACTGACGCCGACCTGACATAGTGATCACTACAAGTCACGATCAGCTGGCTGTTGGGTTTGAGTAAGCCTTATGAAAAAGAAGATTCCATTATGAGTTTTCAAGATGCTTTCTAACCTACTTGAATTAGGGGTCCGTTTAGGAAATAATTCAGACTGTCCTTACACAAACACTAATGAAACACATACACATTCACATAGGAAACGTTCGTATGAAAAACAAAATTGTTTTGAAAAAACTAGAAACTTTTTTGTGTCGTGTTGTGTGTGGAAAAAAAGTACCAAAAATTGGTTAAAAAGGTTACAAAATATTTTCGAAAGAAAGTTTGCATCATTGATGAGTACTTGATGAGGACTCTACTGTTCTCTGTATTCTAGGCTTCTTGTTGTCCTCTCCCCTCTCCTCTTCTCTCAAGGGTGAACATAATTCATTTATTTTTTGTCAAAATAACTTGAATGTTCCCACTGACCTCAGAACTATATTCTATTTGGTACCGACTTCTTGCCGGAGTAAATTCTCATGGCATCAGAATAAAAGGATCTCTTTTCAATCTCTCTCTCGTAGAACATCTCCACTACGCAATTTGCCCAAGCACAAACAACCTTCATGGTTTGGTGCAGGTTTTAGGGAGATTGTCCCTGTTTTACAATCTACCGCTAGAGAGCACCAACTAGCCTTTCTTCTGTAAAGAATTGTAATGTCAGTGAGCGTCCACCAAAACTCCTTGTTAAGCACGAGAGAAGTCCCCGCATGAAATCACACACCCAGTGATAATACAAGCATCAATTTAACGTACTTTTATCAATTATTTCTGTATCTTTGACCCAAAATAAAGAAGAACTCAAAACTAACGACAAGACTAACGCAACATCCGAGGCCTATTTATCACGCATTCCAGAGATGGATTGATATAGGCATTCAGTCACTTATACTTAGTTTACATAGAAAAAGCTCTAATGGAGTGGAGTAGACAGCGTGTTGGCAGTTAGAGAGGGTGTGTGTAAAAGACAGAGTCAGTAGATAACCAGGTTATTGTCAGAGACTCGGTGACAGCCAGGATGAAGGCTACTGGAAGGGAAGATGACAGGTCATTAGTCAGATAAAAAAGAAAGGATCGGCTGTATGAGAACATAACATCCCCCAGTGGAAATAATAGAGGCACAACACCCACTTGCTTGAATTTTCAGTCATATTCACTCCTGTTATTTCTCCATCACTTTCTAAACATATTCCAAAAAGCCACACACAGTACAAATGCACAAGATATAACTCTCTCACACACACACACACACACACACACACACACTCTCACACACACACACACACACACGCACACACACACATACACACACACACACACGCACACACACACGCACACACATAGAAACAAAGATTGGTGAGCTGTCAATTTTGCTCAATGTCCACGTCTCAACAGTACTATAGAAAAGAATGAATTCCACACATCAGTCTGATGACACACAGGGAGCATAGACCCGTCCTGGTGAAAGACAGAGACAGAGTGTGTGTGTTTCAGTGAAAGAGAGAGACAGAGAGTGTGTGTTTGAGTGAAAGACAGAGAGACAGAGAGTGTGTGTTTGTGTGAAAGAGAGAGACAGAGAGTGTGTGTTTGTGTGAAAGAGAGAGAGAGTGTGTTTGTGTAAAAGAGAGAGAGAGACAGAGAGCAAGAGAGAGAGCAAGAGACAGGTAGGTGAGAGAGATTGATTAGGTGTGTATATTCACACGAGGGTGTGTATGTGTGTGAGTAGCTGATAAAAGCCGTTATAAATGTTCCCCTGGGCCAAGGTAGGATGGGGGTGCAGGTGTACATATTAGCATGAACATGTTAATTACCTCTGCTGCCTCTGGAGAACTTTCCTACACAGAGAAGCACGGGTCTGAGAGAGAAACAGAGAGAGAGAGAGAGAGAGAGAGAGGGGTGGGGGGGAGAGAGAGAGAGGGAGAGAGAGAGAGAAAGAGAGGGGTGGGGGGGAGAGAGAGGGGGAGAGAGAGTGGTGAGAGGGGGTAGAGAAAGAAAGAGAGAGATAGAGGGAAAGAGAGAGAAGTATGTGTGTGAGGATTTTGTGCTCATGTTAGAGGTAATCAAATATTGAAGAAAAGAGAGAGGGAGAGAGAGGGGGTGGGGTTGTATATGCTGTATGTGTGTGACGTGTGTGTTTGTGACACAGAGCATGAAAGAGCGAGCGACAGAGAGAGAGAGAGAGATAGGGGGGTTTAGATATGTGCGTGAGGTGTGTTTGTGAGAGAGGGAATGATGGATAGAATACAAGAGGGAGATGCGACGTAGGTGTGCTTGTTATAGAGAGACTGAAAGATAACATGAGAGTCAAGCAGCTGTCCTATTGTGAGGACAGTGAAGCTCTTCATCCCTCCAAGATGAAGGGAGAGAGAGAGAGAGAGAGAGAGAGAGAGAGAGAGAGAGAGAGAGAGAGAGAGAGAAAGAGAAAGAGAGAAAGAGAGAAGAGGCTTAGCGGGGACTCAACACACTGGCTGCATTGAACGCACCCTAATGAAGCTTTCCGCTTGGAGCCGGGCTCCGAGCGTTGCCCAGGTGGACAGCATTCCTCTGCAGGGAGGGTCACACATTCGCAGGGAGACCCAGCCAGCATCCACATCTCAAACAGAAAGACAATGAGCACCAACAGACAAAGCCTACAGGCATGTGCTTCTCACCAGGCACACAGACACCCGCCCGGAGGAGTGAAGCACTTCTTACCAAAGTCCAGTCCAGAAGCCCATACAGTAGAGGTGTAGAAAGGGTTTTGTTATCTGTGGGAGACTTGTGTGGTTTCGACAGTAAATGTCCGTTTTGACCGCTTTGAATGAATGCGTTGTGTCGTTGTAGGTCATGTGGGCCAAGTGTACCCTCCCTCAGCTCACCTCCCTTTGCTGGTGAATCTCCTTACGCCTTTTATGGGTTAGCGGTGGCTGAGCTAGCCAGTCTCTCATCCTGTCACTCCCCTGCATGCCTAACGACTAGGTGTCACAGTAACAGATTGCGGTGTTGCAGACAGTGACCGGTCAAGAGCCTGCGAGGGCACTGGCGTGAACGCTCACCCCTGGAATGCATTCACTTCTTATACATCAATGGGACCTACGCGGGACAAGGCAGTCCATTCACATGCCTGTCAAAATCACAAGTCTTCATCAGTCTTCATCAGTCTTCAGACGGGGCAAGGCTGAGCTTGGTGAGGCCCTGTTGGAGGTGACTGGAATGTGGATGGGCACATAGAAACACCAACGCAAGCTAGCAGAGAACACAGACGTGTAGCCTGTACACACACTCTGAAAACACACACACACATCTTGTGGACACATAGGCACCCACACACACACATGAATATATAACAGAAAGGCAGACAGGCATATTCTCTAGACAAGACTTCACACACAGACAGGAATCTAGCTGCCTTGGCTGAGAGGGAACTCCTTTGTTGTGTAAATCTGCCTGGGTTCTGCCTGCGACTCAGCGACTCAGGGTCACCAAACTCCAGTGTGTTTTGGGGGCTTGCCCTGACTGACTGTGTGTTTCCCCAGACACAGCTCTGATGTTGCAGTCAAAGTGGTTGAATGGTGTTGTCAGTACATACGTATTTTAGATTTAATTCAATTTTTTCAGGGTATTTTAGATTGTAATTATACTGAACAACATTCAAAAGCAACGGGGGCAGTGTGTGTGGGGGTGTGTGTGTGTGGGTGGTGGTGGTGGTGAACGTCTGCCAACAAATGAACTAAATCTGTTTTGCCTTCATACTTCTTTGAGTCTTTCATTGTCAGTGTGTGTTTGTGCTACAGACTCCAGAAGGCCTGTTGAAAATAGAAATAATGTATGACCTCTTTGTTGTCGTACGTAAGTTTTCAAAGCTTTAGTTTCTGTACCGATTGCCAATCCAGACTGAAAAGCCCTGAACAATCACGCTCCAAAGATAGAATTGAGAGGTAAATCAAATGACGAATTCTCATTTTATGAATTGAACCTGGAATTGTGATGAAATTTCGAGTTAATTCAATTCAACAGTTGCCTTTTCATGACCATAAAATAGCGAATGTTATCAACGGCAAGCTTTTGGACAATTGAGTCATAGCCTACTGGGGGAAATGTATTAGCTTCCATCCAATCTACACAGGCGCGCGGAAAGAAACTCATCTCTATGCTAATGGTGTTGACAAATGCGTTATAGAGTTACCATTTGTTGAGTCGATTGGAATTGTCTTCAAATTGAATTGAACTCTAACTTACTGCTTAATCGTATTCCGTCCTGATTTATGAGATGAAGTCGCGCGGCTGTCCGCGGCTCTTCTGGTTGTGTGCAGGAAACAGTCTGCCGTCCTACGGCTTCCTGACAACCAGTGGCGAGTTTAGACCCTTTTTAGGGGCAAGCGATCAGAGGCAGAGTGAGGAGAGGTTTACAGACCCATCTTACATCATCTAGTTAGAAACAATTTTAATCAAATATAAAACATTATGTCTATTGGATGTGTGTTAGCTTTACAGTAAGTGATGCTTTTAACTTTTGCTTTTTAAAGTAGTTCAACACAGGTAATCCTGTTTGTTAAATAGATATTCTTATGATGAATGCTATAAAAAAAAATCTTTATTGTTAAAATAACATGACATTGTTCACAAGAGCACATATTCTACATAGATCTAGCCTCTTAATTTTGCTCTCAAAGTGCACCAGATTCATGCGCTTAACTTTAAAATTTAGTACATTTTCTTCAGAAGAGCATGCCCCCGGACCCGAGGGTCGGGGGTTCACCGTATCCTTCTCACCTTTTTCATCCCTGACCTGTTTGCATGCCTGTTATTAGCAAGGGGGTTTAGCACTTTTGCAAGGCACTGTATTCATGTCACATTCTCATTGGGGGCTGAGCACCCCTAAAGGTCTGATCCTAAAATTGCCTCTGCTGACAAGTTATTCAACTCTTTTTTCATGGTCCCTATTTTCCTTTTTTCTCCATCCTTCACTTTTCTTATGTACAGTATTACCATAATAACAAATGGCAGAGTGACTAACCCTCTCTCTCTCTCACACACACACACACACACACACACACACACACACACAGTCAGAGAAAGTGTGTTTGTGTGGTGCATCCATTCCTTCGTCTCATCACCCCATCCTTGCAGGAGGACGAGGTGCTCTGCTCTAGCCGTCAGTAGCTGAACACATCACTCCGTGTCATGACTCCATGTCTCCAAGCCCCTGTGACACTGACGTGATGACAGATAATAAACATCCCCTGGGCTAAATCAGCGGAGCATATATAGCTTCTACTCAAACTACCGGAGCTCTGTCACGACAGACAACTGCTCTCCAACAACCTCACATCCTGTTAACCCCGGCGGTGAGGAGCACTGTTGTGCAGGCTATACTGTTTCGCTGTACATTTCGGTGGAACTGGGTACTGGCAGTCTGGTCAAACTGCCGTGACTGACAGGTATCC
>NC_140371.1:20930000-20950000 GCF_054491055.1 Hypomesus nipponensis | reverse complement strand
CACAAACACACACACATCACGCGTGGTTGCATCACCATTTCATAACCTCCTCATTCTCTCCGTTCTCTCTCCTCTAATTTGATTCATTCTTTCCCCTCCACTTCCCCCCTCATTGCCCTAGCCATGCATATTAATGACACAAGGAGAAGGGTTGATTAAAATCACATACAGAGAAGCCACACAGCATGACACACAATTCAATGACAGCTTTTTCTCCAGGGCAAGAAGAAAAAGTCACAAATGTATAGTACAATCATAATGCTGTATCATTAAGAAATACGTTGTGTCACATGTAATGCAGTCGCTGACTGACTTTCAGCCTGCCGTCAAACAGACTGAAGGACCATATCCTTGTGTGCTCCAGGGTTCACCGGCCACAGGTTCACATCAAACAACATAACACAGACAATGAAACGTGACACAGATCAAAATCTGTCTTCAGCATCTCTGAGTACCATATGCGTCATATTCTGCCATAACATATTGTTTAGGTGTATCAAGTTTTTACCTACCCGCTCAGCATGTGAGAGGAGGTGTAAGGAGTATGTGAGCATGTTGATTTCTTCTGGGAAGTGTTGTAGACAATGTAGAACACAACAGACATATTTACTTTTCTATCCTCCCAGGACATCCTGTGATTGGATGAGTCTAATCAAGGATGTCCAGACTTCTGTTTCCGCCCATCCATCCCTCTCCAATCTGGGAGGATTAAAAAGTGGGATGGAGGTGAAGGGAGAGTTAAGTTATTAAACCCCCCTCGATTCATTCCTAAAGCTCCTTCAGACTTAACAGGATGAATTTCACACATTTGACCGTAAAAATTGTTTCGCGTGAGCATCACAAAAGAACACAATTCTTTCATGACGGCAGTTGGCAACACCTCAGAGGAATATAGATTTCAGGTGAATTGTTCCTGTACATATCTGAATCAAGGCTAGGTGCATGATGAGTAGTTAACAGCAATAAGTATAGCGATAGCCGACCATTAAGTATTTTTGTTTAATTCCCCTGGCTACCCTCCGTATAAATACCATTATGGGTCAACATGTACCTCTGCCGCTAAGCCGAGACAATGGCTACACTTGAGAACCACAAACCGTCTGTGCAGACACACTTTCTTTTCATCTGCGTTTATATAGACCAGAGCTGGAGAAGGCTTTGAACAGTGACCCAGGAGAGGAGGAGAGGCAGGAGGAAACAGAAATAAGGGGAAGGGTTTTAGCGTTGCACAAGCAAGCTCAAGGGGCAACGCATTAGTGGAGAGAGGGCTTCAAAGCTGTGTACTCATTGCTCAGGGGGAGACAGGGAGGAGAAGAGAGAGAAGTGAGGGAGAGACAGAGAATTGGGAGAAAGAGGGAGGGAGGGGGAAGGAAAGGGAGGACTTCTATCAGTCCCTGCGTTCAGAGCTGCCAGACAGAACAGAGACATTAAATATTAAGGCCTTCCTCTGACCATAAGGTTGTGAGATCGTGGAACTCTGTCCTTTTGTAATGCAGGGTTGTTCTGTTATTGCGTATTGACAGTGTTTGGCTGGAGGCTGCTGTGTGTTTGAAAGGAGAGTAGATGTTAGGGATGTTATGTTGTTGGTCTTTGGTATCATAAATAAAATGACACATGCATGTACGCCCTCCCTCCCTCCCTCCCTCCCTCCCTCCCTCCCTCCCTCCCTCCCTCCCTCCCTCCCTCCCTCCCTCCCTCCCTCCCTCCCTCCCTCCCTCCCTCCCTCCCTCCCTCCCTCCCTCCCTCCCTCCCTCATGCACACAAACACTTAAATGTAAATGACAGTTGGCCAACAGTATACCTACTACTCTAGTGCTGAAAGCCATCTATTCACACTAACACACACTTTGCCACAAACCACACACTGTCTATTTCCTTCTCTGTGTCGCTCCCAGCAGTCTGTGAATTGATTCAGTGTAAAAATGAAACTACCAACTTGGTTTACCACCCGGTTTCATTTAGTGCCACATTGGTTCAGGAAGAAGATTCTAGACACACTGATTTCACCCTTTTCAGGTTTGATGAAAGATTTCTAGTTTCCCGTTCAGACAGAAACGGAATGAATGTGTTTCTGAGTCTGATAACTTCACACAGTGTGTCTTCTAAGCCCCATTTACACCCTGGAATAGAACTTAGCTGTACGGGTAGAGATCTCAGATCTGCTCTGAATGGTAATGTGACGCAGGAGGATAATGGACCAGGAGAAGAGGAAACATCCAACAGCATGAAAGATGTGAAAGTGTTTCACAAAAACGGCACTTGGCTTTCCTTTGTGTGTGTGTCATCCCCTGTCTATCTACACCTGTGTCCGTATAACGCAGTCATTTAGCAGAAGCCCACATCCAAAGCGTTGTTTGGTACAGGGGGGATTTGAACCTGGGAACTCATGATTCGAATCTCTATTTTATGTGTTTGATGTCAGGCGTAGTCACAACCCTCCCTGTCTCTACCCCCCCCCCCCCCCCCACAGATGCGAGGAACGCGAGGGGTGTCGGTGTGGCCCGTGGGGCTGGTGGGTGGTCGTCGCTATGAGCGCCCCCTGGTGTTCAGGGGTAAAGTTGTGGGCTGGTACACAGGCTGGAGGCCCGACCGTCCCTTCGCCATCGACATGGCAGGTAAGACCACGCCCACACACGACACAGTGGGCAAAACCATGACAACGAGATGAAGGACGCGAGCAGATAGGTTGGGCCATGAGTTCGGGACCACATGCAGGGTTACCAACCCTACAGCTCCCCCCCCCCCCACTGTGACACCAAACCCAGAGGACAGCACTTCAAAGGCTGAACGAGGACTAGAGCATGCATGCATGCATGTCACAACGTCCATCTGGGGTCAAAACAAGGAGTTTTCCAGAATACAGATGACTCCTCTGGCTCACTGGTCCTCCAGGGCAGAGGGACCTCAATGCCAGAAGTATTGAACTGTGCTTTTCAGCTGAAACCTTATTCTGCCATGATCACCACTCAACCCTCCTCTCTCTCTCTGAACACACTGCTCCACAGACACACACACACACACATACACACAAACACTCAAGCACACACACACACACCTACAGCACACAATTACATAGATGCACACACAACCCCCTGGGTGTTTGTGTTGTGTTAATGAAGAAATTATAACTGGAAATAAACCACCCACCCACACAGACCCACCCACCCACCCACATCCAAATCACACAAACAGCCCCATTAAACCCACACACTGACACACAACATACAAATCATCAGTTGCAAATAATGCAACCACACCTGACAACAGTACGATAAAGTATAACTGTGAACCAGATATGAAAAGCGAATAACCAGAGTAAACCGTAAAACAGCAGCACGGTCGCTAACGATTGGTTCGAAGTGCCCGTGTTCCCTGAACGTCCCGCTCTTGCTCTCTCTAAATCATTTATAACCATTGTTGTTGAGAATGAGAATAGGCTTCTCTTTGTGCCCTGGCTGCTGCTGCAGGCCTTAATAAGGTGCATTGTACCGCTGAGGAGCTCAACGTGGTTAAAAAGCCCACAAACGTCTGCCACAGCTCCATCTCATTTCCTGGAGCACAATAGCCCTGGGTCGCTGAGCGGACGGCTCGGTGTTCGCCTTGGCTACCTCCTCCGACACTCAAGCCCGAGGAGAGCTTGTGTTTGATGTGTACAACAGGCCGCATGCGTTGCTGTATCTCACGGTCATGTTCACGTTTTACTCCAACACAGCCAGTTTGTTACCGGAGTGCTGTCTTTGTCTGGAAGCGAGTGTTAACACCTTCCTTTCCATTTGGAGGGTGTTGGGGAGGCAAGAGACAGGTCAATTAGTTTTTGTTTTTTTAAGGTTAGCATGTAGCCACGCGAAGGAAGCTCCCTCTGGGACTGTAAGGTTTCAGTCTCAGAGAGCAGACTATACATGTGGGGTTTCAATAAAAAACGGGTTCATTCCTTCCTGTATTTCGTTCCCTTCATAGGCCAATAAAACGACAAGACAAGGGACACAAGGAAGGATAAAGACCAAAGAAAATTAACTCATCAATCAGATTTGCAATTCCATACATTATTTGGCTTAACATCTCTGCATCATAAGTATCCTGTAAGGATGTCCTGTTTTCAGCACAAGGCACCTTCTGTCACAGAATATCACGTAAACAAACATGAAGACATAGCAATCAACGTCTTGTTGATATCACATCAAATGACAGTGGGTTTTGACATCAAGTCACTTCAGATCCGTATGAGATGCTTACTGGGTAAATGGCTTCAGGTTCAGAGGGTTTAGAGTGAGAATTAGTCAAGATGATGGCTCTTCTCTGCTGGGCAGGAACAGTGAGATGCACGCTCATCACCATATCACTTGTATTAGCTGCAGGTAACGAGATTTCTATCATATAATTGCTTTCAAATCCACCTATCTTACCTTCAAGGCTGTAGCGTATGTGATTTCACTGCAGGATCACTCCCTGTTTAGTAATGCCCTGATAGGGCAAATTACTATTACAAGACTCCATTATTGTGTGTTTCCTCGTGCTAATGCAAAGTGTTGTCAAATGTAGTTTTCCAAATTCCTCTTTTAAAAATTGTCAATGGCACCCAAGCCCAAATCTTTCTCGTCCTGTAAAAAGAGAGAGGACAGTTCAAATCCAGACTCTTGTCATCAAACATTCTTGTTTGTATTGTCATACTGAATCTACAGTATTTCAGGAATTTTTCCTGTATCCTACTCTGGACTCCATCTTTCACTCGTTTGTTCCTGGATCCTTTTCATTCTTTCTCCTTTCCCTCCTCTATCTCTGTCTCTCTCTCTCCCTCCCTCCATCTGTCTCTCCCCCGCACACCCTTTCTCTCTCTGTGGAGTCGAGGAATCCCTTTGTGAATACCGAGCTAGCAGCGCCCTAGAAATCAGTGTGCGCTGGCTGGAAACATGCAGAGGAGGTCATGGAGGTTAGCTGGAGCAGCCCGTCCACAGCTCACCCCAGTCCCAGCGGAGCGTCAAGATTGTATTTGAGACAAGAATGTACGACACTATGCCCAGTCTTCCTGTCACACTGCCTTGCATCCTCCACACACACACACACACAGCACACACTGCCTTGCATCCTACACACACACACACAGCACACACTGGGCCACGTTACGAATAAATCCGATGCATTCTTCTCTCCATTGTCGGGGATATATAGTGACCTAGTTCCAAGATTTTTGATTTAGATATCTTTTCCTTTCTTCCCTTATCTCCTTAAATCATTTCTTCACTTGGCTACGTGGTTGTTTTTCTGAGGGCAGCGTTTCTGACTCGAAGGACGAGGACGGAGATATATTTGGAACCGAAGCTCTAGGAAACAGAGTGCATCTCCACACCTGTTTGTAACATCCTCGTTAGAGAGAACGACACAAGTTCAAGCTTGTTCTCCCCCCCCCCCCCCTCCCCCCCTTGAGTCTGTGTGTTGTGTTTGTGTATGTTTCTTACACGCTGGTAACACCTGGAAATTGCTCGCCCCGGGTGAAGTAACACATTGGATGTGAGAAGGTTGTGTGCCGTGTGAGATGCGCTGTGGCGGCGCGGTTATCGATCCTACCTCGTCATCTTCTCCCTCTCGCCCCCGCTTCACCCTCAGGCTTCGCCGTGAATCTCCAGGTGGTCCTGGAGAACCCGAAGGCGTTGTTCAAGCGCAGGGGCTCCCAGCCCGGCATGCAGGAGTCAGACTTCCTGAAGCAGATCACCAAGGTGGCTGAATTGGAGCCTCGAGCCAATAACTGCACCAGGGTCAGTAGCTATTTTAAAAAAATAATTCTTAAAGATTTAAAATGTATAATGTTCCTTCGGGGCGTTTCGGCTTTATTGGGATCGAGAGCAATGACTGAGAAACGGATTGAGGAGAGAAAAAGGGGAGGACATGCAGGAAATGAGTAGATTCGAACCCAGGCTGCTAAAAGGCAAAGCCTTAGCCTGTGTGGTTCCCAACCCTGGTCCTCAGGGACCCTGTCCTGCATGTGTTATACTGGGGACACACCATACGATAATCGGGCCGATTTCGGCCCTTCCGACAATCCTAGGTAACATATGTCCCAATGATCTGGATGGTTCCGCAGATTTTATCAGATGTTCCCTTGGTGTGAGGTGTGTTAAGAGTGACCACACACTGTAGGAGCAAAATGGCTAAATCTAAGATTTTTTGTCCTCGTGTTTGTGATCTCTCAGAGTTTGAAAATCTTATAAGATTAGAAAAATTGTATAGTGTGTCCCCTGCATTAGATGTTTCCCTGCTCCAAACTCACACACCTGATTCAAACACAGGCTTCTGCAGAGCTGGATAACGACCCATTCATTTGAATCAGGTGTGTTGGAGCAGGACACATCTAAAACAAGCAGGACAGGGGGGGGAGTTGGGAACCACTGCCTTAGCCTGTGTGGTGCGCTCGCTTGACAAGTGAGCCACAAGGGCCCACAGGGTCAGTAGCCTTCCCCCTCCCCCCATGTGTCCCAGGCTGTCAGGCTAACGAGGCTGCCTGGTAAAGATCCAGCTGTGGCTCCTGTTATGCTGGGGACACACTAAACTATTTTTTAAACCATATAAGATGTTCAAACTGTGAGAGACCACAAACATGAGGACAAAAAATCCTAGATTTAGCCGTTTTGCTCCTACAGTGTGTGGTGTGCCATGATTTGACAAAGGCAGCACACCACACACAAACAGATTTCCAACCAGTGTCCCGAGTGTTTACACAAGAAATCTCGCAAAATCTGTCTATATTTAAGAGTAAGCATTGCGGACTATATGCAGGAAGAAATTGCGATGATAGTGTTTGGAATTATTTTCACAGTAAATTCACGAAAAAAGAAAAGGGTTTGCTGTTGCCACAAATCAATTACATTTAACTTTGTGTTGTGCCGTGACTCAGTTTGTTATGCTTCTGTCTTCTCTCAGCTTGCTTTCTGATTGGATATTGTTTCGTTTCAAATGATAAACTCGGGGATTGTCCTTGGGGTTCCCCCCAAACATCAGGATTTCTGATCGCAAAAATTCATCACGTTGAATCTTTAGGATTCGCGATCGGGGCGCCTCCGACATCCTTCCGAGCAGATTCGGTCACTCTTGACACACCTCGCACCAAGGGAACATCTGATAAAATAATCTGTAGAACCATCAAGATAATCGGGACGTTACCAAGGATTGTCGAAAGGGGCGAAATCGGCCCCATTATCCAGTAGTGTGTCCCCAGCATTAGACTGCTAAGAGGTCCTGGCCAGCAGGTGGGTTTAAATCTCCACTCCCTCAGGGCTGAAATTATTACTGGTGATAAACATTAGTGATGGATGTTATATCCCTTGAACAAGAGCATTACTACTGAAAACAGACATATCATGTACAGCTAACCAGGTCAAAATGTCACACTGCGTTTAATAAAAACGGTAAACCCACAGCCACTTTATACAGGCCTCCCCTAAGCATCACTTCCCGAACATCTCCATCTCTTGATACGCAGAGGAAGGCCTTTAAGAGAACGACAGCCAAACCAGCTTCTTTACCAGGTCAAACCATTTAATTCCTCCATTTACCAGTCATCTCCACGACCAAGGGAGCGGAGGGGAGCTAGGGGAGATAAGGGCTCACGCTGGAATGGATCTGAGCCCAGTCTCCTAATATAGCCTCCTCTCCACCCATGCATCATCCACACTTAGCCCCTCTCCTCTCTCCTGGGCTGAGCAGGGCATCGGCGGAGACATCCTCATTATCACCCCCATTATCCTAATGGGGGCTGGCCCACCACTGATATTAATACAGGCCATTAGCGAGATGTGACATCATCACTAATCACTCGCTGCACACACAGCCAAAAGGACGTGACATCATCAGTAATCACCCGCTCCAGTCTGTGAGGTGTGACACCCCCACTTATCACTCAGCGCTCGCAGAGCGGGCTGGGCTTTGACCGACACGACCGGTCCTCCCATAGGCAGGGGGGTCCCATCTCCGATCCCCTGCTCCTCACAGACGTGAGGTCAGCCTCCGCTCTCAGACTGGGGAGAGTGAGACCTGGGATCAGACCTGGGATCAGACCAGCAACAAGCTAAACTGACCTTGGAGTCTCAAAGTAACTGGATATGGGAGACTGGAACAGAGATAGTAAACACAGATAGAAAAAAAGGAGAGACAAAGGAGAGAGAGAGAGAGAGAGAGAGAGAGAGAGAGAGAGAGAGAGAGAGAGAGAGAGAGAGAGAGAGAGAAAGAGAGAGAGAGAGAAAGAGAGAGAGAGAGAGAGAGAGAGGAAGGGAGAGAGAGAGAGAGAGAGAGAGAAAGAGAGAGAGAAAGAGAGAGAGAGAAAGAGAGAGAGAGAAAGAGAGAGAGGAAGGGAGAGAGAGAGAGAGAGAGAGAGAAAGAGAGAGAGAAAGAGAGAGAGAGAAAGAGAGAGAGAGAAAGAGAGAGAGGAAGGGAGGTGGAGTCGGGGAAAGAGGAGGACACTCTAGGGACTGTGCTGGCATTAGGTCAAGTTCTCTTATCACAGAACAAGCTGATACAAGTACCCCCTCTACCAGGCCTGCCATCAGGCTGCCAGGGAAGACTACAACTCCCATCACCCCTCACTGCAGACCAGCACAGACTACAACTCCCAGTACCCCTCACTGCAGACCACCACCAGAAACGCCTGGCTGTGCTAGCGAAGATGAGAAGAGAGAGTGAAAGAGGAGGATGGATGAAAAGTAAAAACAGCTTGTTATTTGAAGTTGCAGATAAGGGATGTGAGAGGACACACACACACCCTCACATACACACACCCTCACATACACACACCCTCACACACACTGTAGTCCTACTCCACCCCCATCCACTCCCCCCGGCATCTAAACTGAAAGGCGGTTCACTGGCTGCACCTTTAGACTCATTAGATATGCAAATTAGACCAATTAGTAGCATCGTGTGCAGGAAGTGACACGTTCCACCTGAGCAGAGACCAGACACTACTGGCAGAGCACGGAGAGCAATCTGTCACGCGTGTGTGTGTGAGCCCAACAGCAGTGAGGCAGCAACAAGGTTAGACCATTTCACGGTAGACCCATCAGCCTGTTAAGTCCAAGCTCTTGTATTTAAACTATAATCACCCATTCTTTGTCCTTTGCATTACAGCAGAATTCATTGTGACAGTAGTGAATGTATAATTATGTCAAGGAAGAGAAGCTATGCAGAGATGTTTGTGTACTTTCAAATAGGGTCTCTGAACAAGGGGTTTTCTCTCAGTAGAGCAACTCACACAAATATCTCTCTCTCCGTTCCTGCCTCCCTCCTCTCTTCCCCTCCCCCCCCCCTCTCTCTCCCCCTTCCTGCCTCCCTCCCTCCTCTCTTCCCCTCCCTCCCTCTCCTCTCTCTGTCTCTCTCTCTCTCAGGTTCTGGTGTGGCACACACGCACAGAAAAGGTCAACCTGGGCAACGAGCCCAAACATCGGCAGGACACAGTGGTCATCGAGGTCTGAGGACCGGGACACAAGTGCTCCCAGAGCGCGGGGTGAACAGAGGAAGCAGGAAGCAGTGATACATCAAGGTCAAGGGCAGGGCAGACCGCAAGCCGATGGGATTTACTCTACTGAAGCCATCATGTTTGCTCATTGGTTGGACACGGCTGACTTTTGATGGACAGGACTTTGGACCAACCGCATGATGAATTGAAATGCATAACTTGCCTGATTGGCTCTCCAGAAGTAAGTAAAAATTCTGCTGCCGATTTACTCTGATGGCCTCCGAGGATTTAAAAGGCACTGGACGTTGAAGCAGAGTTTGTTCCCTGAATATGTGGGCCTGACAATCTCTGGGGATACGGAAGGTAGAACAGAAATCTGTGCCAGTTTCTGAGTAAAAAATAAATAAATTTTTTGAAAGCATGTCATATGGGCTGTACGGACTAAAATAACAAGACCTCAATGTATTTATTTGTGTGAGAGTGTGTACTGTGTGTGTGTACTGTGTGTGTGTGTGTATGTACTGTGTGTGTGTGTGTCTGTGTGGTCAACTGAACAGGACTATTACACAGTGGAATACAGGGACTAACTCCAGAGAAAAACACATTTTATTCCAAACGACCCTCTTGTAAACGTCAGAGAAGTAACAAACCCTGCCAAACCTGACTCAGGCGGACAGTAGACAGACTGCATTAGACGAGTCATGAGACAATAACGACCACGCATACGTTCATGGCTTTTCACTGTTTAATGCACGGAAATGACATTGTTTTTCTTTGTACTAGGCACCAGAAAATGTAAACACGTTAGAAATAAACCTGGAGGACTGTGTGTTGTGTGGGTCGTTATTGCACGGCAGAGGGACCCTGTCTATGTGGCTAGAACCTCTGCCCCAGGATTAGGCTGCATATCTGTGTTTGATTGCTTTCTCCTGATTCCAAACTCGATATTCTATTTAAAATCTCTGTATTCCCTACTCTCCCTATAAAATGAGATGTAAAAGGATCAGACATCATGAGGTCATCCTCGAAACCAGGAAGTAAAACCTGAACCCATCGATCCAGGAAGTCTTTCTTCAGGTCCATCCACCGAGAGCTCCGATTGGCTCCCAGCGTCGACAAGACTTCTTGTGGAATCCTGACAATGACCCCACTGTCCAATCCCATTATCTTCTCCAGGAACCGCCCTTTCTAAGCCAGAAGCTGATTGGTCATCCAGGTTTATTTGTCTCAGACTAACTGTGCTTCTTTGAACTGCACACAACCAACACCACTGTAAGATGGCGGATGACAGCAAGGAGGGGCACAGAGGTCAGAGGTCACCCACAGAGGAAGAGAGGGGTCAGGGGTCACCCACAGAGGAAGAGAGGGGTCAGGGGTCACCCACAGAGGAAGAGAGGGGTCAGGGGTCACCCACAGAGGAAGAGAGGGGTCAGGGGTCACCCACAGAGGAAGAGAGGGGTCAGGGGTCACCCACAGAGGAAGAGAGGGGTCAGGGGTCACCCACAGAGGAAGAGAGGGGTCAGGGGTCACCCACAGAGGAAGAGAGGGGTCAGGGGTCACCCACAGAGGAAGAGAGGGGTCAGGGGTCACCCAGAGAGGAAGAGAGGGGTCAGGGGTCACCCACAGAGGAAGAGAGGGGTCAGGGGTCACCCACAGAGGAAGAGAGGGGTCAGGGGTCACCCACAGAGGAAGAGAGGGGTCAGGGGTCACCCAGAGAGTTTGGCCAACATGAAGGCGCCACATGGCCTCCCATATATTGGTCAGTTGAAGATTTGCGTTCATGTCCTAACTCTAACCCTATTGGACCCATGGGGAGGCCTTATGAGGGTCCGGGAAAACCCAGCCCTGGCACTGTGTCAGTGCTGCCGCGTCAGTGCTGCCGCGTCAGTGCTGTCGTGTCAGTGCTGCCGTGTCAGTGCTGTCGTGTCAGTGCTGTCGTGTCAGTGCTGCCGTGTCAGTGCTGTCGTGTGTGCTGGAGAAGACACATGACAGGCCAGACACGCTGGATGGAAACAGACCCAGGGAGGAATGTCTTTTTGACCTCTTTAACTCTTCCAGCCCAGAGCTGTCGAGGGCTGGGAGTAGGGCCCTGGATGAAGAGATGGGACAGATAGAGTACAGGACAGAAGACACCTCTGGACAGAACCAGCTATGGCCAAACTCTCTGTTCTTACGGCTCGCTGAGGTGGGGGAATATCTATACAGTACTGATCTTCTACAACTACCCTCAAGAGAGGTGGAGGGGGTGGGGGAGGGAGGATGGACGCTTCACACGGTCAGGGCAGGAGGACTGGGGGAGGGGGGCTCTGGGTGGGAGCACCAACAAAATACCCACATCTGCCATTTAACTACTACCCAACTATGGATTTTGGTAACGATATATCGTACGACGCCTCGTATTAATAGCCCAGCAGCTTTCTCTCCCCGATATGTCTTTTTTTTCTTTACAGAAACAACAACAGTTAAAAAGAATCAAAATAATAACAGTGGAACCCAAACCAAGGTCAGAGAGACACAAGAGCTGCCAGCAAACCCCGCCCCCTCCCCCTGCTCATTCACCAATCACTGAAGAGATAACAGATGGGCGGGGCTTCAGAGGGATGAGAGAAGGGAGGGGCGGGGCTAATTGAGCAGTCTACGATTTGCCTCCTGTGCGTTGTACTGCGGAGGTGAGGCCTTCCTCCCCCTTCCTCCCTCCTCCTCCCACCCTCACTTCCACAGCTGGGTGCTGAGGGTCTGGCCTGACGGGGGGCCGGCCCACCCCCCCACGGGCGCTCCTGATTGGCTGAAACCTCCTGGTCCTGCCCCCACGCCACTCATGGTCATTCCTGCCATCTGCGGGGTCATCTGGGAGAGGGGGACGAGAGACACCAGGGGAAAGAGGGAGGGAGAGGGGGACGAGAGACACCAGGGGAAAAAGGGAGGGAGAGGGGGACGAGAGACACCAGGGGAAAGAGGGAGGGAGAGGGGGACGAGAGACACCAGGGGAAAAATGGAGGGAGAGGGGGACGAGAGACACCAGGGGAAAGGGGGAAGGATAGGCGGACGAGAGACACCAGGGGACGGTTGGACGGAGAAGAGGAGAGTTTTATAAACGACTGAAATTACACTGCTTAAAAAACACTGACATGGAAATGGTTTCTAAGCAAGGGGGACAACTCTCTCCCCATCGCTTAATGGTCCCTCCCTCCAGGCAATCCCCTCCCCCCTCCCCTCCCCTCCTCCTCCCCTCCCCTCCCCCCCTCCCCTCTAATGCTCCAGCCTCCCTAGACCCCAAGCCTTCCCCCTCATCTTCACTCCACTCCATTAATGATACATATACCATAGTGCCTCAGCAGTATCTGAGGCGTGTGTGTGTGTGAGTGTGTGTGTTCAAGTACTAATAACTTCTATTCTGAGCATCCTTTAGCAACCACCCCCCCACACACACACACACACACACACACAACACATTGTTATATCCCTGCTGCACTCATTCGACCTATTACACACACAGCACGCACAAACTCTGTCACACAAAACTGCACCACTGCATTAAACCGAGGCAGAGGGTGTGTATACATGCCTGTATGTGCGTGTGTGTGTGTGAGAGTGTGTGTGTGAGAGTGTGTGTGTGGTATGATTTACGATCTCTTATTAACCTCCCGCCGCCATCAGGATGATGACAACGCAGAGCTTACACCCGACATGACCAGAACACACACACACACACAGTGTGAGCAGAGTGTGTGTGTCTCTCTGTGTCTGTCTCTATGTTTCTCTGTGTGTGCATGCCTGTGTGTGTGCATGCCTGTGTGTGTGTGTGTGATGTTGGAAGAGTAGTTAGTATATACAGTACTGGAGCTTGTGACAGATCACCCTGCTGTGTATCTGAAGGGGACAACACACACCTGATTCACACCCCACTGCTGTTGCTGTTGCATGGAGAACTGGGCTGGCCCCGCCCCCTGCTGCATGGCTCCGCCCTGGTGTCCCATCATGCCTTGCTGCACGCTCATGTAGCCGTTGGGCATCGCCATGCCGACCATCATTCCCGAGTTCTGGCCCATCATGGCTCCTCCTGCTCCCGGGGCCATGACTCCTCCCATCATAGTGGCGGGGGGCATGGCTCCGCCCACACCGGGGTAGGATTGGTAGGGGGGCGTGGCCTGGGCGTTGAACTGGCCCATATTCACGGCAGCTGGAGAGGAAGGGAGAGACGTCAAGCTAAACCTGACGCTCTGCTCACAGGAAACAGAATGACTGTTCTCTGCATGTGCCCGCCAGCATGCAAACACACACTTCAGACTGAACAGTTGTAATGAATAACAATCACACCACACACACACACACACACACTCACAAATAACAAAAAAGGAAAAGAGTAGATGAATAACAATTCTAAAGGTCAACATATGCAAAATCAGAGCAGGACCCTCTCATGTCTGCTCTTAGTGGAGCAGAGCTGGAAGGCTCCAAGAGAAGTGTGTGTGTGTGATAGTTTGTGTGTGTGTGGATAGTGTACGTCTGTATGTGAGAGAGTGTTTGTATGAGTGAGAGAGTCTCTGTGCTTTCTGAAGAAAGCAGGCTGGATGATTATATTACAGTTTCTATGCAGTGGGTGTATGCCTGCATACTGGTGAATGTATGAATGTATATGATACATTTGTGCAGTATAAGTACTGTGTGTGTGTGTGTGTGTGTTACCGTGAGCAGGCTGGTGAGTGCTGACAGTGCTGCTGCTGTAGAGAGAGAGGATGGAGTCTTTGGAGAGGGTCTTCTTGGCCAACCCCTCCTCAGTCTTACTGGAGGAGGTGGGGGGCGTGGGGGCCGGGCTCTGGCCGAAGAGGTCCACCTCTCCCTGCGGGGCCGGGGGACCCACGGGGCCCCCTGGTGGGGCTCCTGAGGCTGGGGCTGAGGCTGGGGCTGAGGCTGGGGCTGGGGTGGGGCTGATGGAGCCAGTCTGGAGAACAGGATACAGGATAGGACACAGAGACAGATGCCTGTGTGTTAGTGTGTGTGTGTTAGTCAGGGGAGTCAGATGGCTGAGCGGTGAGGGAGTTGGGCTAGTAAATGACGTTGTGTCCTTGGGCAAGGCACTTCACCCTACTTGCCTCAGGGAGAATGTCCCTGTACTTACTGTAAGTCGCTCTGGATAAGAGCGTCTGCTAAATGACTAAATATCATAAATATATGTTAGTGTGTGTGTGGGAATATACAGGTAGTATCTATCTGTCTGAAGGTTTGTGTAAAGATGATCCTTAATTGTCAGTGTGAATGTGTGTGTGTTTAATACGTGTATATACAGTGTGTGAGTCTGGGCATTCACAATGAGTCTTAACTAGGCCTAATCGGGCCGTGTCTTTTGGGGTTTGTACGAAACATTCAACACGTTCAATTTTCATAAAAGCTTGCAGTTTGTCAGCATAGTGGAAAGAGTTCAATAACACAGAGGTCTGAAGGAAGAGAAGGAGAGAAGAGGAGGGAAGGTGTGAGTGAGGGAAAGGGGGAGCGAGAGAGGGAGGGAGAAAGGGAGGGAGCGAGCGACAGAGGGAGGGAGAAAGAGAGAGAAGGAGGGAGTGCAGGAGAGGATGGAGGTGTTGTCACCTTAAGTGAGACAGGTGATATTAATTAGCCTGGTGTGGAGACAGAGAAAGATGAATATAACCAGCCATGAGCAGGACAGGGCAGAGTAAACACACACACACACACACACACTCACTCATACAAAACCCCATTTCAGGCACAAAAACGTCCACACCCCCATTATACCTAAAGGATGGAGCTGACAAAAAGCAACACCTGCTAAATGTGTGTGGAGGTGGGGGTTGGTTATTGTAGAGGAGGGGAGAAGGAAGAGCATAGGAACTGAGGAACTGCATCCCAACACACTCACACACACACACTAGAAACACACCCACACACCACAAACTCTAATTGGGGCTCTTCTACGAGGTATTTGCAGCAGACCTGTTTTGAGTGGCCAGGCTGACACAGTCTTTAAACATGGATCAGGGTTCTATTAATAGACAGACATTAGCTGAGGCCCAATGAGGAAGAGGCTTCTTGCGTTACCTCTCTGGACCATTAATGGACGGTGGAGAGAGAGAGGGAGGGTGTGTGTGAATACGCAAGGGGGAGAGGGAGAAATGTGTGTGACACAGAGAGAGGGTTAGGGAGCAGACATATCTGCCTGCAAATCACCTCTCTCTCTCTCTCTCTCTCTCTCTCTCTCCCCCTCTCTCTCTCCCCCTCTCTCTCTCCCCCTCTCTCTCTCTCTCTCTCTCCCCCCCCCCCCCCCCCCTCTCTCTCTCTCTCTCTCTCTCTCACACACACTCAGAGCTGGCTGCTCTCCTAGCACACAGTGTTCTGGTGTGTCCCCTGGTGGTGGTTCCCCACCAAGGCGTGAATTGAAAGTGGCGTTTCAGTCCAGCAGGCTGTTTCCAGCACGTCAGACTCCATCCTCAGCTACACAGCCAACAGCCAGCTCACAGTGGCTCTCCAGCGCCGCTCAATAACTCACGTTTACAAATAGATAGACAATCGATAGAAAAGGTACATAAAGCTAGCCACACTCACATTAAACACACGTGAACACAATAACATGTACACACGTATACAAGTGTGTACACACACCTGCTTGTGCGCACCCCCTCTAACACACCATCTGTAGAAGATAATCATACTGAGCTGTGTCCTGCGGACAGCAGGGCGGATATATGTGTGTGTGTGTTTGAGCGTGTGTGTCAGTATGTGTGTGTGTGTGTGTGTTTGAGCGTGTGTGTCTGTGTGTGTCAGTATGTGTGTGTGTGTGTGTGCATGTGTGGGGAGGCAAGGGGATGGAAAGAGAGGACAGATTCAAAGGCAACGACAGCCACTCCCCCCTCCTCCCTTCCCTCTCCGCGTTTCCAGAATATTCCGAGAGTAAAACCCCCTCAAGGTTGGAAAGCTGCGGATAACACAAATCCTAGCCCATTCAGAGCTCTAATCGCATTTTTATAATTGACATATTCTGAGATAGGAGAGCACACACCAATCCTGTTTAATAGTCGGGGAAAGCAGCTCAGTGGTGAAATATGTGTGTGTGTGGCGCGTGTGTGAGTGTTTCTCAGTCAGCTATACCGGAAGCATAAAACAAGCGCCAGGCACCATGTGTATACAGACTGCATTTCACTATTAATCTCGTCTTTCCATCTATATTTGCATTTTTAGATGTTAGTGACACACCATGTGGCTGTGAGGATGTGTGTGTGTGTGTGTGTGTCTGGCTGAGAGGCAGCAGACCCACACGCAGAGCTGCAGCTTAGACCAGCTCGATCCAAGGAGGCCAGTCTAGCTCTGCACCAGCAGAGCGCTACAGCGTGGCCAGGCTGAGGTAGAGAGCTTCACCTACATCCTGCTGCTCCATGGACAGACTGGGTGTTAACAGCCAGACGGCGCGGCTAGCTAGGTGTTCCTGCTGTCTGCCGTCCAGAGACGTGCTCCGGACACACGGGGACGGCGTGGCTACAGAGCTAGTGCTGACGAGCGAGCAGGGTGATGTGCTTGCTGTTCCTCGGCTGGGTAAAAGGTCCTGTGTTGCTCGTCTAGTGAGGGCTGTGTGGACGTGTGTGTGTGTGCGTGTGGTCGTGGGTGTGTGAGTTGCTCTTCATGCTAGGTGCATATGTGTATGTCTCTGTGTGTGTGTATGACTCTCTGTGTGTGTCTCTGTGTGTGTGTCTCTGTGTGTGTCTCTGTGTGTGTGTCTGTGTGTGTGTGTGTGTGTGTACATGCCTGTGTGTGGTCGTGGGTGGGGTTGGTTGGGGGAAAAGTAATTGCTCTTCATGCTAGGTGCATGTGTGTATGTCTCTGTGTGTATGTCTCTGTGTGTGTGTATGTCTCTCTGTGTATGTCTGTGTGTGTGTGTGTGTGTGGTTGGGGTAACAGTAATTGCTCTTCATGCTAGGTGCATGTGTGTATGTCTCTGTGTGTGTGTATGTCTCTCTGTGTGTGTCTCTGTGTGTATGTCTCAGTGTGTATGTGTGTGTGTGTGTGTGGTTGGGGTAACAGTAATTGCTCTTCATGCTAGGTGCATGTGTGTATGTCTCTGTGTGTATGTCTCTGTGTGTGTGTATGTCTCTCTGTGTATGTCTGTGTGTGTGTGTGTGTGTGGTTGGGGTAACAGTAATTGCTCTTCATGCTAGGTGCATGTGTGTATGTCTCTTTGTGTGTGTATGTCTCTCTGTGTGTGTCTCTGTGTGTATGTCTCAGTGTGTCTGTGTGTGTGTGTGTGTGTGGTTGGGGTAACAGTAATTGCTCTTCATGCTAGGACCTCCAGAGTTCCCCCTGACCTGGTCCAGCTGGGGGAGGCTGCGGTGGGCTTTGAGCTGAGGCACCAGAAACAGGAGGTTGGGTGGTGTGTGTGTGTGTGTGTGTTCGAGAGTGTGAGTGTGTGTGGTCATGTGTGAGTGGTTGAGTGTGTGTGAGAGAGGTAAAGGGCAGGGTCGAGGCTGGAGGGGATTGCTGTGGCATTTGGGCAGCCTCTCCTCTCTCTCCTCTCGGTGTAATTGAACAGTTTTTGTGAGTGCCTCCTCCTCTGTGTCACCTGCCACCAATCAGACAGGAAAAAAAACGACAAGCCAAAACAGAATGAGCCTGCTCTGTCAGTCTCCACCCCCTGCTCCATCCATCTCTCTCCTTTCATTTTCTTTAAGCTCTCTCTCTCTCTCTCTCTCTCTCTCTCTCTCTCTCTCTCTCTCTCTCTCTCTCTCTCTCTCTCTCTCTCTCTCCTGCTCTGTCTCTGTCTCTCTCTGTCTCTCTCTGTATCTCTCTCCCTCCCTCACGCGTGCGATTCTCTCATGACAGGCCTTACAAAGCCAGGGTATCAGCCATGGTTTCAGAGGAGAGAACATTTTCTCCGGAACATTCATTGTAGACCTCCGTTACAATGTCTTCCAGACAGAGGAACACAACAACACACTTTCAAATTATCATTATTTATCTCTCTCTCTCACATTATCATTATTTCTCTCTCTCATTATCTCTCTCTCACACATTTTATCTGTCTCTCTCTGCCCCTCGCTCTCTCACACTTCTCTACATCTCTGTCCTTCTCCCTTTCCCTCCATCTCACAGTGTCTCTCTCTCCCTCCATCTCACAGTGTCTCTCTCTCCCTCCTGCTCTCTGTCTGTCTCTCTCCCTCCTGCTCTCTGTCTATCTCTCCCTTCCTTTACTCCTCTCTCCAAGAACATCATCAGACAGCAGTAGTACAGATGAACACCATCTCAACATCATGTGTGGCCACGCTTGTGTGTTTGTGTGCGTGTGCTAACGTGTGTGTATGGGGCCATGTATGGCTGAGTTTGTACATGCTTGTGTGGGATTACCGGGTGTTTATAAGACACAACTCTCTATCGAGTGTTTCTGCTGCTGCTGTCTGTGTTGAGTGATAAGGCGATGACACAGGAGGATGCTTTTGAGCGTGAATGCTCTGTGGTCTGTGGGAGAAGGCCGTTGGAGACGGGGAGGGTGCGTAAGCCATGCAGGACAGCAGCATCTGTTCTCGTCGCACCAGTAGACAAACCACAGAAGAAGACACAGCCCAGGAACAAGCTCGCTAACGTCAAGCATTCAAACATTCTAGGTGCTAAAAACCAGTTGGTAGTTCCGGCTCCAATTCAATTCCCAAACTGTTTTCTCCTCCGGTTTGATGACTGATAAAGGGCGATTTAAGTCGCATTTGCATGGAGATAGATATGTTATTGTGCAATACCACGGGGCACACACCTGGGGATGATTAGAGGAGGGTAGAGGGTTGGACACCATTGGTCCAAAAATGTCCAGGTCGTCGCTGATTGGTCCACAACTGGAGCCACTCCCACTGGCTGCAGCTCCACCTACAGGTGCATCTGAGAGAGAGAGAGAGAGAGAGTGAGAGAGAGAGAGAGAGAGAGAGAGAGAGAGAGAGAGAGAGAGAGAGCAGGGGTGGGAAGGGATGGAAAGGGAGAGAGACAGAGTCAGAGAGGGAGAGAGATAGAGACAGAGAGAAAGAGATATAGAGTAAGAGAGGGAGAGATGAAAAGAAATTGATAGAGTGACAGAGAAAGTGAAATAAATTAATTGAGAGAGAGCCAGAGGGAGACATAAATTGATTGAGAGAGGGAGAGAGGCAGAGAGAGCGATAGACAGAGACAGAATTAAGCATTGACCGCTGGGCAGTATTGATTAGGTGTGAAATCTCATCTACTGTCCATGGCTGCTAGGTGTAACAAAGCTGTGTGTGTGTAAGCGTGTGTGTAAGCGTGTGTGAGGAAAATGTGCACCAAGGTTATTTATAGTCAAACAGCCCTCCTCCTTCAGTAAGCGTGGGCAACATTTCCAAGCGTTTGTTGTTTATTATTTTTGGGTTTCAGCAATTAGCAATTTTGTGTGACAAAATACATTTCCCCACATGTGGTGCAGAGGGGTGCTATGTCCATACAGCACTGATTAATTCAGTAGGAATGGAGAGAGAGAGCGAGAGAGCAAGAGAGAGAGAGAAAGATTGTGTGTGAGATTGTACATTCACATGATATTTCACCATCCCATGGGTGTACAGTGAAC
>NC_140371.1:20857500-20925000 GCF_054491055.1 Hypomesus nipponensis | reverse complement strand
CCTGGAGGAAACTAACATCAGGTCCAGCCAAGCATTCCTAAGTGCCGTTGTAGTCCCGGAACAAGTGCGTCTTGAGCCTTCGCTTGAAGGTGGGGAGACAGTCAGTGTCCCTGATGGAGGTGGGGAGCTGGTTCCACCATTGGAGGGCCAGACAGGAGAAGAGCTTGTGTTGGGACTGGGCGCTCTTGAGCGGTGGGACCACCAGACGGTTGTCAGAAGAAGACCGTAGGTGGCAGGTGGGGGTGTAAGGCTGGAGGAGAGACTTGATGTAGTCAGGTGCAGTCCCGTTCACTGCTCGGAAGGTCAGTACCAGAATCTTGAATCTGATACGGGCCGTGATGGGAAGCTAGTGGAGGGAGATGAGTGTTCCGACAACGCAAACACTAACACTTCCTGTTCCGACAACACAAACACTAACACTTCCTGTTCCGACAACATAAACACTGCCACTTCCGACTTCCAAGAGAGAGCTTTACAAAAGAGCATAGGCCACTATAGATCATAACGAGGTAGCCCAAAACATTGCAAGCAGCCAAAACATAAAGCATACATTGTGAAAAACAAAATAAATGCCAAAGGGAAGAACCATAAGAGCATGCAGTTAAACAAGTTACAATTAAAGGACTGCTTGTGTACGTACGCCTGCTGAATTTGTGTTGTTTGCAGTATGCGGCGTGAACATGTTATGTCCATGTTTGTGTGCGTGGGAGGACGTGTATATTTGTGTACATTTATGTGTTTTTGGTGATGCTATTTTCCTTGTCAACTTTGCAGCCTTCACAAAGGGCGGATAATTATAATAATAATTTTTATAGCGCCTATCTTTATAGAAAATACTATAAGGAGGAACCTTTTTAGCATATCTGCCTGCCAGATAGTGATAAACGTTTAATTACTTTCCACACACAGGCAAGGCTGTAAAATGCTTCTTAGCTGACTATGGCAGAACACACTGTGAATCAGGATGAGTACGGCCATTAGTCTGATGGTGCTATGTGGATACTAGCATTAGCATTCAGACTCTGAACAGGGTCTTGATGTTAATTGACCTGCGCCGGAGGAAGCCAGTTAATAGTCAAGTGAGAGTCTTGACACAGCCTCTCTCCAGCAGCGGACACAGATTTTTGGGGTCTGGATATTCCACCGCTGTTCCCTTTCCTTGGTAATCGTCGACGCTCGCGTGTGAATCCTGTTGTTTGTTGGTGTTTTGTTGTTGTTTCTATTTCAAAGCCCGAGGAGCGTTTGAGGTTTGGGTAAGACAGGGTTTTTTACGTCTGAAACACATGGATCCATGAACAGATCTGTTGTGAACACACACACACACAAACACAAGTGTGGATTTTCATGGAAGTCTTGACAAGCTGTAATCTCTGTCCTTCACATTCTGCACCATGGGGGAGGTGTGTGTGTGTATGTATTTGTGGATAGGAAACAGGCTTGTCTTCCTCCAGCTGTGTAAATCTAGCCCATTGATTAGCCTCCCCATGGCTACACTATCGACCCATGGATACAAGACCCTCCAGTGAGTAAGAGACAGTAAGAGACGAGGAGTGGGGGGAGGAAGAAAGGGTTTGTGTGTGTTTGTTTGTGTGATGAGTGAGTGTGTGTGTGTGTCTAAGAGAGAGGGATGCGGGCTGTCTGGCCGCCCTTCACATCATCCTCCCAACTAACTAGTTCGGTGTGTGTGTCCTATCTACTCCAACTCTCAAAGTCAATACCAGATGTGCAGTGCCACTTCCACCCATGTCACCCCCATCAGTTCCCTCCACACGCACATCGACAGACACACACACACACACACACACACACACATTCACACAGACACACGTTGTCTCTCAAACACTGCCACTTTCCATGCAGGGAGTCGCGCTTGTTCCCTTTGATAATTTATTCATGGGCGGAAAAAAAAGGAAAAACATATGCTTCTATTAAAATGGGAGAAGCACCTTGGTGTCTGGAGGAATACAAGGAAGGCAGGCAGGCTGGGGGGCACAGGAGAAAAGCAAGGAAAATAAAGAAGGAAGAAGGATGGAGGTCGAATGTGAACCAAGAAAGAAAGGACCGGAGGATGGATGGGAGATAGAGAGAGAGAGAGAGAGAGAGAGAGAGAGAGAGAGAGAGAGAGAGAGAGAGAGAGAGAGAGAGAGAGAGAGAGAGAGAGAGAGAGAGAGAGAGAGAGAGAGAGAGAGAGAGAGAGAGAGAGAGAGGAGTAGGGAGTAAACTATATGTGAGTTAGAAGACAGTCTTCATACGGGTTGCTAAATCCCTATGATTTAGCATCTAACATTTCCAACAGCATCATTCCTCTCACATTTAAATCCCTTCAGCTGAAACAAAGTCTCTGATACCCAAGCCCAGGCTAGTATGAAGTGTCTCCAGCCAGTATGATGCAGGTACAGCAGCTGTTACAGCCGCCAACCCAACCACCTCCAGACATGGAGAGAAGTTAAGAGAACAGCTTAGTCAGGGATTTCACCTGGCCCACATCTCACTGTCTCACACTATCGACTACATCTTCCACCTCCCGCCATACCAGGCCAGCTGGGTGTCTGAGTCACATGGTCGTCTGAGCAGGGGAAGCAGCTAGGCTCCTCTCCTTATCCCTCCATTCTCCCCTCCATCCTCTCCTCCCCTCAAACCTCCATCCTCTCCTCCCCTCTCCCCTCCATCCTGTCCTCCTCTCCATCCTCTCCTCCCCTCATACCTCCATCCTCTCCTCCCCTCCATCCTCTCCTCCCCTCATACCTCCATCCTCTCCTCCCCTCATACCTCCATCCTCTCCTCCCCTCATACCTCCATCCTCTCCTCCCCTCATACCTCCATCCTCTCCTCCCCTCATACCTCCATCCTCTCCTCCCCTCATACCTCCATCCTCTCCTCCCCTCATACCTCCATCCTCTCCTCCCCTCATACCTCCATCCTCTCCTCCCCTCAAACCTCTATCCTCTCCTCCCCTCATACCTCCATCCTCTCCTCCCCTCAAACCTCCATCCTCTCCTCCCCTCCATCCTGTCCTCCCCTCCATCCTCTCCTCCCCTCATACCTCCATCCTCTCCTCCCCTCCATCCTCTCCTCCCCTCTATCCTGTCCTCCTCTCCATCCTCTCCTCCCCTCATACCTCCATCCTCTCCTCCCCTCCATCCTCTCCTCATACCTCCATCCTCTCCTCCTTCAGATGGCTCTACATCAACATGAGCAATCCTTCTGAAAGGCGTCTTTCTCCTCCCCCTCCCTCCCACTCCATAGCACTATAATCAGATTCCAAGACTGAGAGTGCCTCTGTGCAGATGTTTAGTGTGTGTGTGTGTGTAGTCACAAACACGTGTGTATTGTTCTCTCCCTGTGTGGTGTACTGTAAGAGGAGGTGCGTGTGTGTGTGTGTGTGTGTGCGGGAGAAGAGCCTTGTGAAACACTTGAGTGGTCTTTGATAATTACTGCTGTGGGGTGGGGGGTGCGTGAGTGATCGAGTGTGTGTGAGGGGGGGTGGGGGCGGAGGTGTAGAACATGCTTCCTCTCTATCCAATCTGGGATTAAGCAGCTTTCAGTGCATCAGCAAACACACTCACGCACGCGTAAACACAGGACAGAGATCAGTCCACATAGCAAACACCCAAGGACATGCATGTCAACACATACATGTACAGGAAATGTACACAGACACACTAGTTCACTGAAATTCTAACAGAAACGGTCACTGATATCAAATGGAAGTCTCAAACACGACCAAACGCACACACACACACGCACAAATCCCCCCCCCTCTCTCTGCCCACACATGCTCAGTACCATCATGATCTTTGACTGCAGGTCAGCAGACAGGCCAAGCTTTCCTGCTTTCTGATTCCTTTCATGTTTCTCTCAGTTTAACGTTCTGATCACGTCAGCTCAGGTCTGGCACACACACACACTCACGCACTCACACACAAACACACACACACACTACAGGTCACCAACACAACGCATAAAGATTATTTGTGTGTGTTAAAACAAGTAGGCCCAGTGGTGAGGTTCCCAGTCACACACACACACACTCACGCACTCACACACACACACACTGCATTATTCACCACCAACCACATCCACAGATTTAGAATTACAGAGACAGTGCCAAACACACACACACATTACTCACCGTGACCCTGAGCCACTGTGACAGAGCCCATATATTAACACACATACTCATACATAATCACACACACACACACTTAGCACATCCATTCACGGTATCACTGAATGAATAATAACAAATTCCTAGATACAGTATGATATACCTGCTTATGTAAACCCAATAAAGCAGTCCCTCCCTCTCGGTCCTGTCTTACCTTGTCAGAAGAGTTTGGCCTCTCCTTCTCTCTCTTCTTCTTCTCTCGTTCCTTCTTAGAAAACGACAAAAGCAAAAAGAGATTTGACACGTCTCACAGATCCCAAGCCCTCCCAAAACCAACACACACTCAACACAACACACACTCAACACAACACTGACTGATGTTTTTGTTATAATGACTACATTAGTGATAATAAAAGAATGGTAATGCGGTCATATAGCAGACTATTGTATCGAGAGGTGACATATAGAGGTGGATTTGAACCTGCAACCTCTTAATCTGCAGTCAAATGCTCTAACTACTGAGCTATACCCGTCCTGTTCAAGCACATACATCCACACATACGCGCATGTGTGTCATTTGTTCAGGGTGTTTAAATAGGCGGCAAAGAGGTTTTTTATGCTCTAGCTAACCTCTTTATTCAACTCGTCTCCCTGCCAAATGACTGACAGGACGCCCGCCCGCCCGTACACACACACACACACACACACACACACACACACACTGCATCCTCTCCACATGCACACAGTGGTGGTTTACAGACAGGAGGGTTTCCGTCAACCAAAAGATGTCGTCATGAGACTGCTTTGGGGGAAGAAAATCGAGAGAGTGAAGCTGAAAATGTGTTGCCGCTACTTTACAACCCAGCAGGACCACAACAACACGGCTCCGGAACGCTCCGGAACACAACACCAGGTGGCACCATGCTAACCTCCTGTCCACTCTTCTCAGAAGCCTGGGAGTAGGGGGAGGAGGGGGCGGCCTTGCAGGACTTCTGCAGAGAGAGAGACAGAGAGAGAGAGAGAGAGAGAGAGAGAGAGAGAGAGAGAGGAGGTGGGTGGGAGGGAGGAGGTGAGACGAACGGCGAGAGAGGGGAGAGGAGAGAGGGGGTGGGAAGCGATGAGATCAGGAGGGAAGAGGGTGTATAATTACAGAGAGGAGAAAGGAAAGCAAAGAGAGGAGAGAGAAAGACAGAGAGACCAGTCGGATGAGTAGAGGAGGATTACTGGGCAGTGCTGGGGAAAGACCTCCTGCTCCAATGCACACAGACTCTGAGAAGGAATTCAGGTGCTGCATCCCAGCAGTGAAGAATCACCACAAGCAGAACCAAGCGTCATTTGTAATGTTAATTTTTGCTATGCTAATTACCATCGGAAAACACTTTGTCTCTGCCTTGGGATCATTGATCTCTGCACAAGAAAATTATGCCTTTTCCTGTAGTCATTTAATAGGAATATGTGTGTACCTGGCACGTTAACAACATTTCACATGAAAAACTGCCCACAGATTTGGGATCTGGATCTCTTCAGAAGCAGCAGAAGAAGGAAGCGCTTTTAAAAGTACATTTCACCAGATAGCACTGGTGAAGAGGATGTTTCTCCTTGTCAGACCACCTGACATTAAGGGACCAATTAGCTCTCTCCAAAACAGCGTGGGTCATTCTGCTGTCATGCATTGTTGTCTTCTGTCACTTTGACGCAGGGTCAGACCCCCCCCCCACACACACAGCTGGTACTACATAGCTCCAGCCTGGACAATGGGCCCATGCACGGACTGTTGCATACCCACAATGCACCAGTGTTTGCAATGATGGATGTTGGTGTGCACAAAGATACTGTTCTCCCTTCTGTGGTTCAGGAGAACACACACTCTCTGTCACACACACACAAACACACACAAACACAACATTAAACATGCACGTATATATACATGCAGCTCACCCACCCACATAATACCTAACACACAATCCAAACTACTAAACCATGACAATGCCACCACACACACACACTCTCCCTCACACACACACACACACATTCTCTCTTCTGCACAAAATGACTTAAATGATAATGAGTTGTTTTTAATAATTCATTTGCATATAAAAGCCAGCGTCTGAGTGGGTGGTAGAAACAGATCCCAGATCAGAGTCTTACCGCCGGCAACGCCAGGGAAGGGCTGAGATGGCGAGAGAAGGAGAGAGAGAGAGAGAGAGAGAGAGAGAGAGAGAGAGAGAGAGAGACAGAGAGAGAGAGAGAGAGAAAGAGAGAGACAGAGAGAGACAGAGAGAGAGAGAGAAAGACAGAGATATGGAGAGAGGAGAAAAAGAGAAAGAGGAGAGAGAGACGGAGAGACAAGGCTCATTGATAAACAGATGCTATAATTTTTTTATCACAGCGTTGGTCTGTGCAACCGTACGTGTGAATGTCCTGTGCATCATTGTTGTGCTAAGAGGCTAACGCTAGCTGTGCCATGAGGCTAACGCTAGCTGTGCCAGGAGGCTAACGCTAGTTGTGCTAAGAGGCTAACACTCGCTGTGCCAGGAGGCTAACGCTCGCTGTGCAAGGAGGCTAACGCTAGCTGTGCTAGGAGGCTAACGCTAGCTGTGCTAGGAGGCTAACGCTAGCTGTTCTAGGAGGCTAACTCTCGCTGAGCTAGGAGGCTAACGCTAGCTGTGCTAGGAGGCTAACGCTCGCTGTGCTAACAGGCTAACACTGGCTGGGCGGTGTGTGTGTGGGGGTGGGGTGTTAGCTCTCTCAGCTGGCTAATGGACTTTAGAGCCCCCCCACACACACACACACACACACACACTCCTACACACGGCCCTGAAACCCTCACCCAAGGCTGGCCTGGCCGACACAGACAGCATTATGCACTTTTGACAACATTGACGGATTCCCTTTCATGTCTCACAGACACGATCTTGAGAACATGACCTCGCCTAGCTCGCACATGGACGAAACGCGGGGAACGCATTTTCACATTCACTCACCGTCGCAAACATCCACAGATAAAATACTGCGTGTGTGTTTCATACCACATCCTTTACTCTCACTGTGTTACATTGTGACAGATGTCATCCAGATGTTGAGTTTGTGTGGACTGTGATAAGGAGCAGGGACGGTCTCTGTGCAGTGTTCTGTGAGAGGAGATAATGAGAGTGTTCAGGCAGGGAGGGGACTCACAGGGGCGGGGCTCAGAGCGTTCTTGTCGTAGAATTTCTTCCTCTCGTACTTATCCCGGATGAAGAACTCCACGGCTCTGAGATTAGGGCTTAAGGAAAGAAATGAGGTGCACATCGTCACAAGCAGCCTGCACAGAATCACACAGACACAAACACACAAGAGTTCCTGTGGCATTAATGGATTTCCACCTTGATGAAACTTGGATCACATTGACAGTCCTACTGGAAAACTAGTTTGGATCAGGATAAACCGTGGCCTGGAGGGGGGAGCTGAAGGTCGATCAGACATGTTCAGGGGTGATGGAGTTAGAGGAGGAGGAAGGCAGGTGGAGAGAGACATTTAGAGAGACCAAGAATTTAACGAAGCATGACACGGCAACAAGGAGGTGGGGCAGGCAGCCCCTGTCTGGAAATGCCAAGACTGGAGCGGGGGTGTTTCAATTTGAACAGTGCTCTTATAAATCTGGGTTCATTCATGCTGTAATTTACGAGAGAGAGGTGGCAGCACAGGCCAAAAAAATGAGAAAAAGAGAAAAAGAAAGAGAGAAAGAGAAGATGAGAAACAGAGAAAGGCCAATTTTAATATACAAATTGGATTACAAGGCAGTAGAACATATGTAACAGCACCAATGAAAGGTTTAATTATTCAGGACTTTCTTTGATCGGCAAAGACTCTGCAGACTCTACTTTCAAAGCCGTGGACCCCGAGCAAGCAGGCCAGCAGGCCAGCGAGTCAGCGGGCCAGCGGGCCGTGACCGGCAGCACCAGCGTGCCGTGACCGGTCGCACCAGCAGCCTCACCGGCCAGGACCCAACCATGGGCTCTGGGATTCAGCCGGAAGATAATTGATATTCAACTTGGTAGACAACTCACGATTCTCTTTGATGGATTGTGAATGTATTCTTTTTCTTTATGCTGGAGGTACATGAGAGGAGTTAAACATGAGGGGGGGGGGGGCAGAGAGAGAGAGAGAGAGAGAGAAAGAGAGAGAGAGAGAGAGAGAGAGAGAGAGGAGGGGGGTGCAGAGAGAAAGAGAAGAATACAAGAGAGATTTAGAGAGAGATGGCATCGTGGCTTGCATACTTAACCTCTCTTTCCCTCAAGATCAAGAGCCAACATCATATTGCTGTATTTGAATCTAACCTAATCCCTGCCGCTGTCGCAACTAGTGAAAGACAAAAACAAGATACCTCCTCATATCGAGTAGTCTCACGATGAAAGACAGGAGAGAAGAGTGGAACAGATTGAAAATGTTTTCTGTTCCGGAACAGGAACATCAGCTGTTAAAAGCTGCCCAGATGTTCTGTCTACCAGAATCACTACTCATCCAGAATGTCTCCTTACTGTACAGAAGGTAGTTTTTATATACAGCATGTATATAACTCATATAAATCCCTATGTATATCTACCTTATCTTCTACCACATGACTCATGTATCCCAGAGGGCCCTAACCTGCCAAGATGCAGCTCCAGCTGAAAGCCATTAACTGTCACACTTTAACTGTACATACTGGGAATATTGTTCTTTTTCTTTTCGGGCACTTTCATCGAAAGCAACGTATCGGGGAGATTTGACGTTGTCACAAAGCCGAGTCAATGTCTGTGGAAAAGGATGAGACTACACACACTAGCAACGACGCTTATATTGCAGCTCTGATGCCGTAACGCCAGCATGCTATCTCACATCACACACGGTGCAACGTTATGCCGGCCTTGTACGGTTCAGTGTAAACAACCAACACCGGCATAATGAAGTGTCCTCTTTACAGGAATATTGCGGGATCTCTGTATGAAAGCAGCTTCATCAGAACGAACGGTCGAATTAATCCGTTTGATGTGGTTTTCTGTGGGTGTGTTTATTTGTATAATTATCAAATGGAACGGTAATTGGAAAATCGTCACTTCAGAGAGTCATTCAGGGATTCCCAGACGCCCTTAGATGTCAACAACTGAGAAGCAAGCTCAAACTTCACTTAAAACAAAGAAAAACCGTCATAGGCTGTTAACAAAACAATAATTATGTTTGTAGTTACAGTAATTACCTTGTGCTACCGTTCCGTCAAGACTTTTTGTTCATAATTGAGTAAACAACCAGGTGAGAATGTGCTCACCAAAAATCCAAAGGTTTCTGAGGCAAAACAGTTCTTCTATAATGAGCCATAATGTGTGTGTGTGGGTTGTCTCCAGTAATACAGTTTACGAGTCACAAGGAGATGTGAGGGGAAAGAAGGCACGCACACAGCCACGGGAAGGATACTGGTCAGTTTGTGGCCGTTTGAAGTTTTCAGGTAGGTGTGCTTCATACAGCTGTCTGGCCCTGCTGTTCCCCATGTCCACTACACTCTGGAGGGAGGGAGGGAGGGAGGGAGGGAGGGAGGGAGGGAGGGAGGGAGGGAGGGAGGGAGGGAGGGAGGGAGGGAGGGAGGGAGGGAGGGAGGGAGGGAGGGAGGGAGGGAGGGAGGGAGGGAGGGAGGGAGGGAGGGAGGGAGGGAAAAATAAAGGGTGAAAAAGTCAGTAAAAAAAAAATGACAGAATTAGTAAATGATGAAAGTATTCTAGTCATTTAGCTGGGAGTAATGACTCACAGAAACACACACACACACACACACACACACACACACACATGCTAGCAAACACATGTACACCCACACAGCCGACACCAGTCAGATGCAAATGAGCACAAGGATGATGGATTGGATGGTGGAAGGATGAGTGAATGAACTAAAGTTGAAATAATTACCCATCGAGAATTAATTAGCCATTAAAACAGCAATTAACATTCAGAGAGAGTAGCATGCACTTACTCTACTCACACAGAAAGACCCAAGCTCCCTTGAATACATACAAACACACACACACACACACACAAACTCACTACACACCTCACAAAATACACTACACAGACACAAAATACCTGGATCTGTTCGGGGGTCCACTGGTCCAGATTAACAGATTTCACTCGTGAGATGTGGACCCCCAGATTGCGATGGATGCCGGCACAGCGGATGCACATAAACACTCCCAGGTTCCAGGATGCCCAGCGGGGCCCTGGGGGAGGGAGAAGGGGGGAACTCATGATTAGGTACAATATCAATGACACAGCTTCAATGACACTGGATCATTTGCTTATTTGGTCGATTGATCGATGGATGGTCGATGCCTACTCTGATACTGAGGACTGAAAGGAGAAGTTAAACCGCCTGTGAATGCCTCCTGTGTGCCTCCTGTGTGCCTCCTGTGTGCCTCCTGTGTGCCTCCTCTGTGCCTCCTGTGTGCCTCCTGTGTGCCTCCTGTGTGCCTCCTGTGTGCCTCCTGTGTGCCTCCTGTGATATGAACCTGACCGTGTGAGGGAGGCCGGCAGTACTTTCCTTGTCAGCGGCTTCATCTGGCCACAGAGATGTGTGTGTGACAGGTGTGTGTGTGTGACAGGTGTCTGGACATCTGCGTTCTCAGCACAGCAGCCAACAATGACTCCAGATGGACAGACGACAAAGGCAGTCTTCAGCAGTGATTGGAGCTCTTGAATAGAAGTGAATGAGGGACATGGAAATGAAACGTCTCTCCCACCCGTCCCTCCACTGTAGCTTCCTAGCCCCTTTCTGACCCAGAAACCAGGCGGCTAGACCAGCCATGGAAAACCAGAACCATGGACCAGCCCCAGGGCTCTCTCTGAGTGACAGTAACCACAGAAGAAGGATCTAGATCAAACACCGGGCTGGGAGGCGACAATCAGTTCAGTTCTTCAGTACAACCTAGTGCCTACCTCTTTTCTGTCTCTGTCTGTCTCTCTTCTGTCTCTGTCTCTCTCACCTCTCTCTCTCTCTCGCTCTCTCTCTCTCGCTCTCTCTCTCTCCCCCTCCTCTCTCTCTCTCTCGTCTGTCTATGTCTCTCCCTCCTCTGTCTCTATCTCTCTCTCTCTCCTCTGTCTCTCTCTCTCTCCTCTGTCTCTGTCTCAGCCCTGAAGCCTGAATGAGTGACAGTGAAGCCCTCCAACTCAGGGAGAGGAGAACCCAAGCATGAAATTAAGGCCCCTACTGTCAACCTCAGACAGGGGTGAATGTGTGTGTGTTTGTGTGTGTGTGTGTCTGTCAGTGACAGTAAGAGAGGGGCTTCAGGGAGGCAGGTGGTTGGTTTGAGGTGAAGTGCAGCCACATGCAAAGTGACAGGTCTGTCCAGCTATACTGCGCTGTAACTTTCCCTGGGAAAAGGTGGAGGATAGCCTGAGTTAAGTGAAGTCATCAACTGCCTCAAAACACCCCGTCCCAGGGTGTAGGGATGAGTTCCTCTCTCCCTCCGGCTCAGGAGAGGAGAGTAGTCAACAGGAGAGGAAGGGACTTTGGTTCAGTACAACCAGAGTTCTGCTGCTCCCTGGTGGTCAAAGGGTGGAATTGCAGCACAACAAAACACTGCATTAGGTTATAACATGTCTGTTGTCTTTGGCAGTTCCATGCACTAATGATGCAAATTATAGGCTTTGTGTGATGACAAGATTAAAGACAAATCTTTACCCTTTAGAAGAGCTTGCATGCCACGTAGGTAATCAGTGACATGTTGACATTATGAAATCTGTGATAAATCAGTGTCATAATGTTTCGAATTTTAAAATACATTAAATACTAAATATATTGAAATTTAAACACCACCGGATATGTTGGTTTTGAATTCCCCTCTTTAAAAAGTAAAAAAAAAGTCTGATACAAAAAAATAAATAATCAAGCTCCAGAAATTTAAATAGAACTAAATTCTGGCTTCTCAAATTCGAATGGTGAAATTCAGATCCCCAAAATGTGACACATTTTTTCTTCAAAAATAGGTTTGCATCATTGATGAGGACTCTACTAAACTCCACTGTACTCTACTGTTTTTTTACTGTTTACTACCATCTTTTTCACTTGTCCCAGACAATTGGACAAGCCTTGATGTCGATCACTGCTGAATTGATAGATTGATCTAACAGAAGATACATTACATACGTTACATTTAGTGATTTAGCAGACGCTCTTATCCAGAGCGATTTACAATAAGTCAGGGACATTCCCTCCGAGGCAAGTAGGGTGAAGTGCCTTGCCCAAGGACACAGCGTAATTTTTTCATGGCCAGGAATCAAACCGGCAACCTTCTGATTAATAGCCCGATTCCCTAACCACTCAGCCACCTGACTCCCTCACACGCAGACAGTTAGCAGTAATGACAAGACAAAGACTGGACACAAAACAGAAACATAAATACACAGAACCAAAGGACACACAGGTGAAGACAATGACACTAACGAGAACAAGACACAGGTGAAGACAATGACAGGGAAACAGTAGAACAGGGCAAAACCAAAAACAACAGGGGGACACGGCTGTGGCCGTGTGGTCGTTATCAGGCTATAAGGACCATTCATCAAGGACCAGGGTTGGCCACCCCTGCCCTAAGCCAACACACCTGGACAGACTGCAGCAAGGCCTCTCCATCAAAACCCTCAGAACACATCTGGAAAACTCCCAGGAGAACACACCAGCATAGAGTACGATGGATCAGCTGTCTGTCTGTCTGTCTGTCTGTCTGTCTGTGTCTCTCTCTCTATATATATATATTTAGGGCAGTGTGTGTAAGACACAGAGGCAGGGTGGAATTACAGCAGAGCAGCTCAGGTGAGTCACCAGACTGCAGGATTCCAAGCTGGGCCACCACACCCAGCCTATGGATCCTCTAGCACACACACAGGTTATGCATGTACACACACACACACAGACATAAGTCACAGAGGTGTCACAGACAGACCTTTCAGTGATAAAGCCTGCTGGGAGCGGATCTGAGAGGAAGGAAAGCAACGGGAGAAGGTGTGCGTGGTTGGCTGGACGCCATAGTTTTTGTTAGAACTTACAACATACCTTACACTTTCTTTTTCTATACAGCAATACTTTTAGCGACAATATAGCAGTGGCATAGGAACTGTTGTGTAGTTATTACACAAGTGAAACTTGTTTTGGTGGAGGAAGGGCTTTCCAGGTGTCCTATTCCCCCTCACACCCTTCCTCCAGACTCGGCTTTGTTTTATAATAACCTGTACTGCTAGCACATAATACAGATCACAAAGCCCATCCTAGTACAATGTTTTTACGACAGCTACTGATATAGCAATGACATGGTAATGTAGCTAAGGTTAACTTAATGTAGTGTTGCAAAAATGGATGGATTTACAGGTAGGAATTATATGTTTTTACATGAAATGCCGCTCAGACAGATTGTTTGCACAGGGACAGTGTGATTCCCACAGGCAGAGCTCGGTAGTAAGCATATTTAGAGAGACACACACCTGCTTTGTGATACAAACCGGGGTGTGCTGTAGGTGTGTTTGCAGTGCTGTGTCTGGGTATGCATGAGAGGACACATTATTAGCCTAATTTGCTGTGGTAACTATCAACTGAAGATTAAAAATATCAGCAAGCAGGTGCCCTGTATAAACAGGGAGACATCTGTTCACTTTTATAATTCACTATTCACCCTGTCTGTGAAATATCTAGTAAGTGAAGAGAAGGAGAGTGGAAGAAAAGAAGAAGAGAGGAAGATGAACTGAACATTAGGGTTAGAAAAGTGTCTAACTTAACCATCCACCCTGACCAGAACCAGCTATAGGTGTGGGTTACCTACACATTCCTAATTCATAACCTTCCTCTTGGTCTTATAGCTGCTGATCTGAAAGACCTGAATAGGTGTGTAAACAACATGGCAAACTGGCATGGATATAGCCCCTTTCTAAATGGAGGTCTACACTAAAGGTGCAGTGTTTGAAACTGGAATCTGGGTGGTAGCCCTGGCCCTTGAGGAAGCAGTTGAACAAGGAACACAGGGAAAGGCAGTGAAGGAGTCTGGGTAATGTTCCTTTCTTGTGTGGAGACAGAAAGAGAGAGGGAAAGGGAGGGAAGAAGAATGTGGAGAGATGATAAGCAATAGCTCATTCCACCCTTCTGTCACTCTCAAGATGAGAATAAGGCAACTCACACACACACACACACACCTTGCCGCACACTACAATCCTGTGTGTAAACAAACACACACCAGGTGCAAATGGGAGAGGCACCACTATTTATCACAACACAAGCAGTCTGTCTCATCACAAAGTGAGCAGTTCGGCTACCTGCCTCTTCGAGACAGTGTTATGTCTCACTACACCTGTCAGTCACATCCGAGAATCCCACAGCACGCTACATCAAACACGTGCCCACGGGGAAGTGAGCAACACGTCATGCGTGCACTGTTTCAAGACTCCAGTATGCAAAACAGACTGAGTATTTAGAGGAAGCTGAACGTGGCATGGGACCACGAGTAACGTAAGCCACACACTGGCAAAACGTCATCAAAATGACGCAAGAGGCCTTCCATCGTCATAGCAGGAGGATAAGGGACGTATACTTGACAAGTAATGTCAGCATCTGTATTCAACAAGGTTGACGCTAGGTCGCTAACGTGTAGCCACCCTCTTGTGCTACAAGCAATTCTTACTGTCAAATATCAAAGACGGCTCAGCAATTAGTTTTCCGCTCATTAATAAAACAGAGTCAAGGACATGACATCGATACGTAGCGCTTCACTGTCTCAGCGTTGAAACTCGCGAGCTGCTACACTGTAGCCTACAGTAACGATGCGATGGCAAGTAAAAGGCTATGTGTCACTGACCACAATACATTATTTTAGTAAAAGACACTAACGTAAATGGACAATAAATTTGTCGGCACGCCTGCCAGCTTACCTTTGGCTTCACAGTCAGCGCAATACTTGTTGTCATCTTCTCGAAGCATTTTTGAGAGAATGGCCTGATGCTGCTCATTCAATTTCTGCGCTTTTTCTCTCTCTGACCTCGTAGTCATCTTTCCGCTAGCTCGCTACAACGTGTAGCTGTACAGTAAAATTAGACTGTGACTTTAACTGCAATTAAAAGTGTAATGGGTATTTTTTTTAAGACAATCATTCCAAGGTAGTACGCTTCATTCAAATGTAGGCTCTAACATTGGAAGCCAGAAAGCTGGTTAAACGCAATATGGTGGTAAATGCGAAGACCGTCAAAACTGCAGCACTTGAAGCATTATATCATTCCCGGTGGTTCTTCGCGAAACTAAAAGCCTCAAAGCCTGGCCTCCACTCGGACGCTTGCTTTGGTAGAGCACCCAAAGACAAGGGACTCTTATTTTGATATTTGAAGTGCTGCTGAATGCTGCTGGTAAAGTCTGAACAGAAATTACAGCTTTCAAAAGAGGCGGTACCTTCTCACTACCGCCAGTCAGAGTTCACCTTCTTAACATGAGTATAGAAAGGTAGATACCTAATTGGCCACCGCAAATGATACTGGTAATTTATTAGAACTAACCGACCAGTTTCATGTTCAATTTGTGACGTTTAGGTTAGGATTAGCCTACGTAAAAACCTAGGCTATTACTGTAGCCTATAATCCTTCCATCCATGTGTTTTATTTATAGCTATTTTACATGCTCTTTTTCACAATATAATATGCAAACAAACAGCAAATTATTGGTTGAATCAAAGACGCATCTTTAATATTGAGAGAGAGAGAGAGAGAGAGAGAGAGAGAGAGAGAGAGAGAGAGAGAGAGAGAGAGATACGTGTTAAAAGGTAAACATGGTACAGGCTAAATAGATATTCCCATATCCCAAAATAGCTAAATAGATTTGAGGAAAGTGATACCAGAGGACAGTAACACTATTGGGTTCATAAAAACAACTAGATATGGAAAAATGCCTTTTGTTAAAAATAACACTAATCATACAAAATGTTAAAGAATTAACAAAAACATTTTAGTTCTGAATAGCTTGCAGTTTACACGATTGTACAAAGAAATGTAACATTATGTACTCTAGTCAGAAAACCTAATGTTTAAAGACATTCTCAAATGTACGATTAAAGTTACATGCAACACATCCGATGCCTAGAATTTGAAATTCATATTCAGACGTAACTTTCTCTTCAACAAACCAGTGTTTGCTGCAGTCCGTGATGAAGGTCCCAGGTATATTTTGTTGACAGTCTCACAGAAGTTCACATTGGAAAAATATTGAGGTTTTCACAGTTGATATAATATTAGGTTAACTAAAGTACAAAACCATTTTTTTTTCATAATACCAACATACTTTTCCATGAAAATAAAGCACATAGAAACCATTGTAAATTAAAAATGTTAAAAGTTTGTTGGACCCTAAAGATAATATAGGAACCAATGTAATTACCAGCATAGACTTCACAAGCAGACTCCAGAATGCCAAGAGAACGTCACTTATTCCAATATATTAAACATGTATTTCACTTAGCTTGTAGGCATTTTGTAGACAACTACTGTCAAACAGCATTAAAATATACTCCACATGGTTAATTTGACATCTTAGAACAATCTACAGAAATATTAAATTAGCCAATCAGACTTAAATCAGCCCTAAATACCATTAAAAAATGATATTTAGGGCTGAAAGCGAAAACACTCAATACGGTACTCATTCCCCCCACTAGGTGTCAGTAGACTCCCTAATAGAGCCTATTCAGCGACCCTGTGACCCTGTTCAGCAGCATAACAGTGGCTGCTCAGTTAGGGACAGCTTTGGTCATCTCCTTCCCAATCAAACACGGACTACCATCTGTTGGCTTAGACCAAGTGTTGGGCGGTTTTAATTCCCACTGAAACTTTGCTCATCAAAATCTATGTGCACACTTGTAAGTCACTTTGGGCAAAAACATACAAGGTGGTTTATGAGTTGTGTGTCCTCAGAGTATAAAGCCAAAATTCAGAATAGCTGTAACTGGTTCAACTACCACAGGCACTTCATAGTTAGCATGGCACCTTCACTAACACCAAATTATGGCTTTATGTGAGGATCTTCACATCAATGGCAGAGAACTTTGAACTGGATATTTTATTGGACCCCGTTTTTTTGTAAATTTTTATTTGAAAGACCACTTAACGGTTGTCTATCCTAGGAACACTGTTTCTTAGCAACGACATCTACACTTGACCCCTAAAATAAATGGTGTGACAACTACCATGCTGTATCGTGGAAAGTCATGGAAAATCAAACTGGAGCAACTATTGTTTAAAGAAACCCCATGACCTAAGATCCAACATCCATCTCAACATTGAGGCCTGTGTGTTAACAGACCTACAGCAGAAAACGTATTTATCTGAAGGGTTAATGTTTTACTTGCCAAGCTAAATTTCCACAGACGACAAACAGAACTCTAGGGCAGCTTGTAAATAATTCTCCTAACTATCTCTCACTCTTACTTGAGATTATGCTTGGGAACATTCCCTTTGAAAACGTGGTGCAAAATTGGATCTTCCCAAACAAGACGTTCTCCAGAAATAGGACTTATGTTACCTCCACTGTCCTTAAGTATCACTTTCAGAACAAAATCTCAAGATGAACACTTAAACCACAGTGCAAACCAAAAAACAAAATAAAAATAATTTAGTCATGATACTTTTTCCCTGCCAGAAATAAAACGACAAGCAAACTCTTCAAGTGTTAAAAGAAAGTTCTCAGAATCAATTTGTTGTGGCGTCACTCTGCAGCAGTAATACAACCATGAGAGACGGGCGATCGATCTCCGATGTCGACGGTTCACAGGACAGACTCGATGGCCTCCGGGGTGGACGTTCCGGGTCTGACATCCACGGGAACGTGCGTGACGAGCGGGGAGGTCTCCTCCCCCTCCTGGGCATTGGCCTGCGCCTCCACCCGGACCTCCGACAGCTCCTGGGGGTCTTGCTGAAGCTTCTTCATCTCCTGCTGGTTGATGTGGTGGAGGATGCCGGCGCCGAGAGCATCCCCCTCTACGTTCACCACGGTGGTGGTACGGTCCCTGCACACGCGCACACACACACGCACACACACATGCACAGATACATACGCACACATGCACAGATACATACGCACACATGCACAGATACATACGCACACACATACATGAAAAGACACATGCATAAACACCTAAAAGTACAGTAAAGTTTTTTTTTTAATCAAAGTTAAGTGAATATATGTGTTTTGAATTCAAATTTATATTTAATGATTAAAACGGTTTGGCGAATATACTTTCAGGACACGTATATGTTTCATGAAACATAATCAGTTGCAGTTTATAAATAGTTGCTAAGCAGAACTTTTGTAGATATGCTGCCTTGAATTAACTAGTAATATTTTTGGATGCATGTTAATAGTTCGCAGCATGTAACGGAATGTGTTTAGACAAAATGCGTGGATGAGCGTGTGTGTGTGTGTGTGTTTGTGTGTGAACCAGACCAGGGTCAAACACATTGACACATGAGTTGGACTAACCCTGTACAACAAACCAACAGACAATCCCAAAAGCAAACCCAGATCTGGCACGTCGTCAGTGATTATGTTGACGTGCTACTTACACAATCCAGTCGACGGCGAGCATGAGAGACAGGTCATTGGTGGGCAAGCCGATGGCCTCCAGGATGATGGCGATGGTGATGATGCCTCCTGCTGGGATTCCTGCAGCGCCCACGCTGGACGCCGTGGCCGTCACACTGTGGGGTCACCGCACACAACAGGCTCAACCACATCTTCAGCCTAAATCCTTTCCTATAAAGCCACGTCAAACTGCCCCAACAATGTCCTACAAACACCGACTAATATAATTCACCCCAACCCTTCCTAGAACAACCATCCCCTTCCCCCTCCGCCCTCCCACTCACAGGATGGTGAAGATCTGTCCCGCGTTCAGCTCGTGGTTGTTGAGCTGGGCAATGAAGACGGCCGCCACACACTGGAAAATGGCCGCCCCGTCCATGTTGACGGTGGCTCCAATGGGGAGGATGAAGCGACTGATGCGCTTGTCCACGCCGTTGTTCTCCTCCACACACTTCATCATGGAGGGCAGCGTCGCAGAGCTGGTGGGACACAGAGAGAGAAGGGTTGGCGCGAGTGTAGCCGATGTGAATCGGTTAAACTCACTCCTCGAGTATAAATACAGTGCACACGCACCAACGAGAACATGTTTCTGATTCCTTAACCTCATCAACATGAAATAATCATTTATAAAAATAAAAAACATGACTGTATCTATCTACACCCATACATGCGATACAAAATGTTGCAATTCAACAGCTCTCACTTTCCTGATTCACTGCAGACCAATGTGGAATGCTATACTTCTTAGATAGCTCACGTGTCTGTCCTGGATTGAGTGGGGGTTCCGAGAATTTAGATTCAAATTGGCAGAAATCGGCCAAAGGTTTAGTTTGCAACATAGTTTTGAGACAGATTTTGAGGCTAAGCTTGTTGGCTACATCCCCCTAATGCAGCAAGGATGTAGAAAGCTGGAAACCAGGCCACGTTAGTGCACGGTACTGCAAGGTAGTTTCACTGTCCTGATACAATGACTTTCTAACTTGGGAGCCGTAAAGGCAGTGTACTTCACATGTTATTGCCGTCTAGGGTAATGTTGGCAAAGTAAGATTTTCATAAATTTGATTTGATGTCAACTGCATCTTCCTAATAAACTCCTGATACAAAACAAGGTAATATTCATATTCATTTGAAATGTCAATTTAAACAGGATGTTATCCATTCATGGGATGGATCACCTCCTGATGTCTACCCCGGCCAGGTGAGCTCAGACTGTACCTGGAGCAGGTGAGCTCAGACTGGACCTGGAGCAGGTGAGCTCAGACTGTACCTGGAGCAGGTGAGCTCAGACTGGACCTGGAGCAGGTGAGCTCAGACTGTACCTGGAGCAGGTGAGCTCAGACTGGACCTGGAGCAGGTGAGCTCAGACTACCTGGAGCAGGTGAGCTCAGACTGGACCTGGAGCAGGTGAGCTCAGACTGGACCTGGAGCAGGTGAGCTCAGACTGTACCTGGAGCAGGTGAGCTCAGACTGGACCTGGAGCAGGTGAGCTCAGACTGGACCTGGAGCAGGTGAGCTCAGACTGGACCTGGAGCAGGTGAGCTCAGACTACCTGGAGCAGGTGAGCTCAGACTGTACCTGGAGCAGGTGAGCTCAGACTGGACCTGGAGCAGGTGAGCTCAGACTGTACCTGGAGCAGGTGAGCTCAGACTGGACCTGGAGCAGGTGAGCTCAGACTGTACCTGGAGCAGGTGAGCTCAGACTGTACCTGGAGCAGGTGAGCTCAGACTGGACCTGGAGCAGGTGAGCTCAGACTGTACCTGGAGCAGGTGAGCTCAGACTGTACCTGGAGCAGGTGAGCTCAGACTGGACCTGGAGCAGGTGAGCTCAGACTGGACCTGGAGCAGGTGAGCTCAGACTACCTGGAGCAGGTGAGCTCAGACTGTACCTGGAGCAGGTGAGCTCAGACTGGACCTGGAGCAGGTGAGCTCAGACTGTACCTGGAGCAGGTGAGCTCAGACTGGACCTGGAGCAGGTGAGCTCAGACTGTACCTGGAGCAGGTGAGCTCAGACTGTACCTGGAGCAGGTGAGCTCAGACTGGACCTGGAGCAGGTGAGCTCAGACTGTACCTGGAGCAGGTGAGCTCAGACTGTACCTGGAGCAGGTGAGCTCAGACTGGACCTGGAGCAGGTGAGCTCAGACTGTACCTGGAGCAGGTGAGCTCAGACTGTACCTGGAGCAGGTGAGCTCAGACTGTACCTGGAGCAGGTGGCGAAGGCAGTGGTGAAGGGCGTGATGAGGCCAGACAGGAAGCTGAAGGGGTTTTGCCGGGTGAAACCAAAGTAGATGAGGGGCAAAACAATCCCCCCGTGGATGACGTGACCCAAGATGGAGGCAAAGATGTACTTCCCAAGACTGGTCACCAGAAGAACTACATCGTCCATCTCCACAATCTTGCTGCCAACCAGGAACATGATGCCAAAGGGAACGTACCTATGTGACAGAAGATGAAATCTTAAACACACAAGCGTTCATCCACTACCTACCAAAGAAGATTCCTTGTATGTGTAAACCTACTTGGCAATAAACCGGATTCTGAAATGAAGTCACATGACCCAAGTGTTCACAGACCTCCACTTACCACATGATCCAGGATACAAGCACCATGGTGGCTTCGTTGAAGGCATTGAAGAAGCGAATGAGCTCCTCCCCCTCTTCTCCCAGCTTCCTGAGAGCCACCCCAAACACCATGGCAAACAGGACCAGACCCAGGATGTTCATCCCATCCGTGTCGGTGCCAATGGGAACCTGCCGTATCAAGAACATCAGAATAATACGTTAATAAATAAAACACTGAAACTCTGGAGCTGCTGGAACTACAGTAAAACACTTTGGAACGCGATTCTTGATCAGGTGACAAATTCAGATGATTTGGTGATTGATTTGGGGGATTGGTGTAGATGACAGTATTTTGTCATTATATTTGCTTCTATCACATATTCACATTCACATCAACAATTCAAAGAAAACGACACAACAAACAAATATAAAGGTTTGATTCAGTACCACAGTGTCCACAGGTGTGGAGCATTTAAACCGACAGAGCTAAATCAGACAGCCGCGAATCATCACATTTCTCCAGACCGCATCGGTGACATTCCAGTTCTGTTCGGCGGCATTGAAACCCAGTGATGCACGGCCACAGTCAGGGTGGCTAGCCCATGTCAGATTGTGTCCGCCTAGGCGACCCCTACCAGAGCTGGGGGAGAGGAGCGGAAGCAGGCCCTGTCCCCCAGCTGTGTGCATTGGCCGCTACGCTGCGATAGATGCAGGAGGCCGATGAGGACCGGAGAGAACTGGAGAGAACTGGACTTGTCCCAGCATGAATCCCTCCTCCACCCTGACGGTTCTGGCAGCGCCAACTAGCAGCCTCCCTTACTGTGTGTGTGTGACCTTTTGAACCTTCAACCATGGCCTCGACGTTCACAGATGGAAATGTGATGAAGCTTGGAGCTATCCCACCAAACTCTTGTTTTTAGCGTGGTGGACAGAGTTACAGGTTCTTAGAACTAATCTAAGGCAAACACTCAGGCAACACACTCAGGCAAACAATCGCTCTGTTCTTGTGTGTGTTTGTGTGTGTCTCTCACAGATAGGACAGTGTGACATGCCAAACCAGACCCTCTGTGATTGGCACTGACACTACCTTTGACAGTTCTTCCTTGCACCATACCAGCATTTCAAACGTTTATACAAACAAAGCATTCCCATTAGCCGGGCATTCTGACCTCCCAGCTGGCAACACCAAGAGCTGAATGAGGCCCAAAAGGTAGGGTTCAAATTATGGAGATGAAGAGGTGTTCAGCGAACCTTGGGTGTGTTTTTGTTATTTTGCTCTACTGAGTCCATTCTCTGTGTTTGTACTGTGGAGTGATAGACTTTGCCGATTGTTTACTCTCTCTCTCTCCCTCTCTTGCTCCCTCTCTCCCTCTCTCTATCTCTTCCTCTCACTTTCTCTCTTTATATAGAGGTCCACTCAGTCCTGATGATCACTCAAGCAGAATGATGCCAGAAAGCCCAACTGGTGTTGCTGTATCGGAGCCATGACGTTCAACAAGTGGATCTCAAACAGAATGACAGACACAGATCTTACAGTATGTCCTGCCTAGTAATTACTTGCTTCAAGTCTAGTAATGAGAGACCATATACTCTTTTGTGCGTGTTAAATCAGTTTTACTCTTCCCTTATATAAGTTGTAAAAATATAAAATGTAGAATAACAACAACCCAACATCAAACAATTTCTACATCTACTTAAGTACTATTACTATTACCCCACTTGCTATTAGTATTACTTACTTATATAAGTTAATCACTTGCATGCAGAATACTTTACCTTTTGGTAGAGAATGGTTCCATTGGTGTCATTTCCCACAGCAACCATCTTGTAATCGGTTGCATACTGCACAGGGAGACACAACAGTTTGTTATCTAACATACTATGCATGAAGTATGACATCTTGAGAGATATATAAAGTTAGTGGAGACACAGAAAGTGGATTTGTTCATCAACGATTTCTGATCGTTCCCATTACATATGGTCTCATTTCCTCTCTCTCTCTCTCTCTCTCTCTCTCTCTCTCTCTCTCACACACACACACACACACACACACACTCTCATACACTATCTCACACACTGACATGTACATATATATCCAACAAATCTTATAATTCCTCAAGCACAAGGAAGTGTGGTGAGCAAGCACAGTTATTACAATTCAGCAACAACTGGACTATTGATGGAATTCTTTCCCATTTCTTCCAAAGGGCAAACTAACTTATTTGCCTTAGATCTTAGGAACCCCTACCTTCACACATCTGTCAGAAAGACTATTAACTGAGATGACAGGTTTACAACACAGACTTTGGGGCAGACAAAAGGCCACTAAGCTAGGACCAGATAGCTGGGAAGATAGCTTAGAAACTGTTGGCCATGTCCTTAAGACAGACCCTACCCCTGAAACTTTCACACGTTTAACCATTTCTTCCAAAGTACTGTAGAACACTTCACCTCTTCCACCTTTAGACAAGGCCCTTGGGATGGAAAGAAAGAGAGGGATCGAGACTGAAAGAGGCCAGGATCGATTTGATCTTCACTAACATCTTCAGACAGGTGACACAGAACAGCCCCGGAGAAGCCTATATGTGAGGAACGTCAGCTTGTGTAAGCCTTGCTGCTCCTCTCTTTTCTCCCTTTAATCCCAGTTTGAACCGCGGCCAGTTAACGGCCCCTCGGAGCGCTGGCTGAAACTTCTCCCGCTGCACACGGTGCCCCTCCTGCAGCTCGAGTCGTACTTGTGTACTCTGAGATAAGACACTCTCCACTTTGGCTTGTGTGATGGTCGTTACTAACTGGGTTGACCTGTGTTTGCCCTGTGTGTACGTGCCTGCCTGCGTGCGTGCGTGTCCTATTCCAGTGCCTAAATCAGCCGACCAGGCCCAGTCGGTCGCTAGACTGCGTCAAAGAGAAGAGAGGCAACGACGGTTGCTATGCCGGTTGGAGTGGAATGGCTTCTCCATGGAAACGGTTCGGCAGGGGACGCACAGAGGAGTTCTAATGAATGAAAGGACGGGTGGGTTCTTCATCCAGACAGCCTCTTCATTAACAATGTCACGATGTTCTGAACGCTAAGGCTTGGACTAATACTGGTTATAAATGAGGAGGTGTGTGTGTGTGTGTGCTTGTGATCGAGTCTCTAAAGTGATGAACTGAACTAGTCAGCAGTAGTTGAGATATATGAAGGGAAGTTAAGAGGTGTGGTGAAAGATGGAGACGATGAAAAAAGAGAGTGAGGACTTACTGAGCGGAAGGCGGCTGCTACCAGGTTAGCTGGAAACAAATTCCTGAGAAAAACAGCCAACATCATACATCAAACAATGCCCCGGTGAAACGACACTCAGATCGGAGAAAGATTAGACAGAGACTAAAGATGTCAACATAAACATGCAAAGACAGTTCATCATTGTTATGTCCATTTCTTATTTTTCTTAGATTACACACATTGAGGAGTTTAAAACTTGAGTGAACCGGTGGGAAGTGCAGCCGCTCAGCCCCGTATTTCTCACCCTCTTCTACGTAGGCTACATTATTAACAGAAGTAGGGCCTACGATGCCCTGATCGCAACTAAACCAACACGTAGCTGTGTGTATGCGAACACTCGCTGCTGTCAGCTTTGATATTGTTAGGAAACTCAAGACTGAACCATTCCTTTGGGCTTGGTCTATCTCCCAACCCGGCCCCGCGCACACACTCGTCAAACTCTTTTTTACTTCTCCATGCTGTCCTCAACCCCCCCAGCCTCACATGACACGGGACAGAATCCGGATTAGCGCGAGAAAAAGGAACCGGCCACAGGCCAACTGACATAGTTTTCACAAGGCCTCTTCTGGCTTACCTCGCTTCACTGAGAGCTGATTTTAAAGTGGCTGTAAAGCAGAACTGAAAATGAGTTTTAAGTTCATTACACCTCAGAAGAATGTGTCGTTAACTACCCATTCAAATTCGAATGAAAAAACCCCACAGACAAGTAGGCGTTAAATTATACTTTGAAATCATGAAAAAATCTGCATTCTTCTCTGCTTGATACTGGGGGGGGTGTTGCCTGAAGAAGCTGAAGCTCCACCCCCTCGAATTTATTGAATTTTGCAACAACAGCAACAACTTACAAGCTAAATCAATTATTGCAGATATCAGAACAGACCTACCTGCAGTCTCAGAGTGTTTTATGTGTTAATTACTTTACTGTGTTAATTACTGTCTTTGCATCGTTCCAGCTGAGTAACAGAGTGCATGTTATATAAACCATCTGTGATCTGAAAAAGGAATTTGCTTTACAGCACCTTTAATTTTTAAGAGTGTAGCTTTATGTAACTAAATTATCCATTTAAAGAAAGTCGGGTGAGGCACTTTCATTTAAAAAGTGACATGTTTCACTTCGGAACGATTGCATTTATTTAACTTCACAGACTATAAAGAAATTATTGTTATGTACCCATTCACAAACTATTAGTGACTGGAAATTGGTTGGGGAAGTGGTTAGAAAGTTGAGTTAGAATTAGTTAAGAGCAACGTTCTGTTGATTGGAGGCGGGTGGGCTTGATCAGAACCCGTCAAAGTGCGTCTGGGGCGATGAAGTCTGGCTTTTAAGAAGTGTTTGCTCTTGTGCGCATGAGTTGACGACACAGAAGTGCACCATCTGTGCGTGTAAATCAAGGAGGATGGCTTGGCTACCGTTTGTGGAAGTTCTCTTTCTAACATTACGACTGTGTAAACAGCTGAGCTGTCTCTCCGGCAAGCAAACTATAGCTATAGCTACCGCTCAATGACAGACTGACAACCTTCTCTTCTGTTGTTAGATGGGAAAGGTTTTAAGGGCAATGACAGCAGGAGGAATCTGCATTATTGTTGGTTATAGGGCCGTTTCGTATTTGTCGTTCCTAGTCCAGCTGAAACACTGCAAAGGAAATTAGCTAACCAAAAAAGATTAAATTAAAACTTTTGTTCAAGATTTCAAATAAGGCATATTTGGGATTCTGTTGAATAAACGGTTTACGATTTAATATGGCCAAGGAGACAGTAGCCTATATGTTCCCGCCATTTGCACACTCCTGCATTAAGTAGATTGACGGCACCTTTTGTTGGGTGACTGAATGCCAGGGAATTATAGTGGACTGGGCATGCGTCGAGGCGCTCGTGTGTGTAACCTAACCTAGGCTATAACCGGTTTGCGCCTGAGGAAAAGAGTGGGACATGGATCTCTCTGTCTCCTGACCATGCTTTATTTCGTGAAACGTTATTTTACCCCCCAAAATCGAAACAAATGTGAAATAGTATGAAGAATAATTGTACTTTACCTTGCAAGATCAAGAAAGGAATCGGCCGTTTCTTTGTTGTTAGTGACACTTTCCAAACCCAGGTTGTTGGTGTTCAGAGCTCCGGCACCGACTCCGGGTTTGATTATAAACGCCAGAGAAACACCGATTCCCGATGCAATGAGGGTGGTAACCAAGAAGTAGGAAACTGCAATTCCCCCAAGCTTCCCTAAGGAGCGAGTGTCTAAACTGGCGGCGCCTGAAATGAGACTGCATACAACCAGGGGCAGGATGATCATTTTCAGCATCCTTAGAAGCATCTCTCCGGGAAAGGCGAAATAAGTCATTTGCGCCCGGGTTAGATTCATATTTCTGACCATCATTCCAAGACCTACGCCAACCAGTACCCCCGACACCGTCATTATCACTAACAAATTTCTATTCAAAAACATCAACAACTTGTCTTTGAAGCTTTTCTTTTCTCTCTTCTCCAAGATTCTGTCGGTGGAGACCGAGTTGGCCATTGCGTGCCCGTTAATTTCGCTCTTCTCCATGTCAGTGGTAAATGATTGTAGTCTAGAAATATGAATAACGGTCCGGTGAATTGTCCGCTCTCTAGAACAGCGTGGGTGCGCACACGCTCAAATGTCTAGGCAACGCGAAATGCTGCTGCAAGGATTGTCCGTGCTGTCAAAGGCAACGTGTTTCTCCACCAATGGAGAAAGAGAATCTGGAGAGAAAAAATTGCAGGGCATGCGCACTTTCCCCAATACTAAATATTAACACCAAATGATGCAACAGCGGGAGACATTGCTAGATCTGCAACAGCCTATAGGGGATAGGGTGTGATATAGGCCATATAGGCCAATGAGAACATTGCGTTTTGATGATTGGTGTCGCATTTAGACTATACATTACTGCCGTGTAGAGATGAGCTAATATTAATCTCAAGTCAGTTATTTATCCTATTTTGAAATATATTTGGCTACAGAGCTGTAGGCCTAGCTCGAGTTTTGCCCGCCACTTTGTGATACAAAGTGATCTTATAGCCCTCGAACGGCATTCTCTCATAACTGTCTGCTCTAGAAAATTGTGGAAACGTCACAGAAATACCTCCCAAAATAACATTGCAGCTGCTGAATTTGGAAACGGATGTACTCCCCATGCACCCCGTCGCCATAAGCCACATTTAAACATGTTTGTCCTTGAATAGTTAAGGAGACTATAGCTAAGGGCAATTGTCAGCAAACACCATTTTCCTTGTCTTCCTAGACCCTCTAGGTTGGTTGAGGGGCAGTTCTATCGGCGTATGTAAAGCCCTCTGTCTGTGACATGATTGCGTGTAAAAACGGGCTACAGTATACAAATACATTTTGATTTGAAACACCATTTCGCTAGAGGGCACAATTAAAACTTAATGGCACACTGTAAAATGTTACCAGGATTTAACAATATTTAACTGCAATATTTTACTATAAATCATTGTATTATAACTTTACAGGCTTTAACTGCAATAATCCCAATATTATGTTGTAATGTAGAATTTACTGTGAAATCAACGTAGACACAGTAAGTTACTGTGAATGAAACGATACTGGGATTTCACAGCATTTTGTTGGGTGATTTCACAGTAAAATACTATTTTCAAATCATCCTTTGAGATAACCCACTACATTACTGTAAAACTTAAACTAGTTTTGAGGTGGAAATGACGTAAGTTTTCGCGCTTTCCCAACCGTTTCTCTTTTCCACCATTTCACCTCGGCGCTGCCTGCCAGGATCGTGACTTTTGCCCTGTAACGGTAAACTCTGCAGGCATCCAATTTAGTTGCTAGCAATCTCTGTGCGTACTTATGTTTTACTTGTGAAGTTAATACCGTACTTCACTGATTTGAATAATCAAATCCAGTAGCGTTAAATCCGTCATGATTGCAAACATTTTCGTCTAGTTTGATGGCTAGCTAAGTCTCACATGGTCGATGCTTCAGCTACAGTTGGGTTGCTGGCGTCAGTGAAATAGGAACAGAGTATGTTGCCTCAGCTAAAGATTCGTAGCAAGTACTGTTCAAATTATACATACAAATTTGTAGGTTTTTGCTAGCTCCAAATTAAGGATGAACTATTAGCTAACTCTGCTGTGGGTCAGCGCGAATGCTATTTTATAGCTAAGTATTAACATTGGAGTGAACTAGCTAGTGTAGCACAGTAAACCTGTACTAAAAAGAGACACTCTTACATAGCTTCAGTGTCCCTGTGCATACGTAGGAGACAATCACTGCAAAAGAGTTGCAGTTCCGGTGCAGACAGGAGAACCAAGCAGAACGCCATCTCTGTAGCACCCCACCCAGTCCAGAACCCGGGGTCCTGAAGTCTCGACTCTTACGATACTCAAACGATGCGATGTTAATATACCTCTCTGATCTAACGAGTCTGGCTAATTGTCGTGACCTCTCAGGTGGGCTATGGCTGCGATGGAGAGCTGGAGAGATGGTTGTTCTGCTAGCTTCTCCTGTCTCAGCACAGGGACTGCAGATCTTTTGCAGTGATCGTTAATGAACCTAATGACGAATCATGGTCAGAATTATGATGGCCCATGCTACACCCCCTACAATGGAAGCCAATTCCAGGTTGATGGTAAACAATATAAAACAGTACATGGGAAGTCCGAAAATTAAATTGTTGAATTTAATAGTGAATTGAATACCTGTTATCATTATTAAAAAGTTTAAATGAGTTTTGTCATTGTTCTTGCTTTGACTTTTAATTTAGCAACTCCAAAGCACGTTTGTGTGGTAAAGTCACAGTTAAAAAGTCAAATTTGCAGTATTTTGCAGTGTTATTTAAATTGTAAATGTACAGTATATTACTGGCAAAGTAAGTTACTGTGAAAGTAATGCAACTAGTAGCCAGTAATTTACTTTAAAGTTACAGTGAAATATTTTACAGTGCAACTGTACAGTTACTTCACCAAGAGATGCCTGCTGACTGGGGAGAGAATTAAAAAAAAAAATATTATCATATTCTTAGTCAGTCAAAACTCTACCAACATTTCAGATCAAGAGTTTAAATTGAAAATAGACAGCATCGAGAGACAGACCGGGGGCATGTTAGTGTCAAAATTAAGGAATATCAAAGGTGTTTGTGGCCTGGTCCTTTTTAAGCATAATTTTACATTTTCTAACTCATTTCTAACTTATATTTTTGATTGGCCGGTTGCAGTTTGTGGATTTGGACACTGGATGGTGCTATTTTCAAAAGAACCCCAGGGTATCGAAATGTGTTACCCCGCCAAGATTGGTTTTCCACCCAAACAGCAAAAAAAGACACGTTTCCCACAGAAGTCGGCAATATTCAAAATTAAAACTCTGACAAATATAAAATGATTTATTGAAATAAAAAACATTAGGTGTTTGTGTTAATAAAGACACAAAGACAAACATAATCTCTGTTATCAAATTTTCAAAATATAACTAGGCCTACAGTCATGAAATATGTATTTTACTTCTGTAAAACATTTTACGGATAAAAGTCGTTAAAGTTAGTTTTGAGTCAAAGGACTTATGATAATACCTCAGTGGTAGGCTACTAGCACGAGGGCGAAAGGGGGAACCAATCCCAATGAGGAAGCAGTTCGATACAACACCGTAAACAGTTTTCTTCGTGAGGTAGAAGGCACTAAGGAAGGTCCACACAATTAACTTAATAAAACACGGGCACACCGGCCTCATACAACAGTCAGTTTGATATGTACAGACGGTCAAAGTTCTCTTGTTTATACAACCACAAACAATTCTCTCTTTCGTTTTGTGTATCTCTTTCTCCCCCAAGCACACATAAGGTAAACGCAACAACTGAGGAATGTGCACATTGAGCCTCGAGACTGTCACGGCGGCAACAAAGTGTCCCTTTAAATACAGCCTGCGAGGAAACTTTTCCCTCACGATTCTATTGGCCGCCGATCTCGCGTAGGCGGGGCACGACGCCTTGAGTCAGGCTGTGAGTCACAGCACGACACGTCAATCAAACGGAATGTCTTGCTTCTCTGCTGTTGGCTTTCCAAACTGCCTGCTTGTTCTATGACTTCGCAGATGTACAGTGACATTGAACTGAGCGATATATTTCCAGTTTCAGTTCAGGAAAAGTCAGCAGTTATCTAGTCAGGTTGGTTATTTAAAGTACAGCAGGTGGTCTTCACCGCAATATTATAAGACACGAGTTGTCTCACCCCTGTTGTTAGTAGTCAATGGTAAACAGTTTTTCTTTTTGAAGGTTTATCACCGGATCCACCATAGAAGGTGAGTGACTCGGTTTCTTAAAATATCCCGCCGTTCATACCACTTCAGAGACCATGTTTTGGTGCGCGTCAGCCTGTTCTTGTGTGAATTTGTGCGCGCGATCGCGTGCGCGTGCGTTGCTCTCTTTCCCTCAACGTGAGAGAGATGTGAGCTTTTCGTGTCAAGCAATAACAACTTGATATGAGAATATTGCATGTTTTTAAATGTTTTGACTTATTGTTTCCATGCTGACGCATGGAGCTAAAACGGCTCGCACCATGAAGCTGCATGTTGTGTTATTCTTTCCATTTGCAGCGACCACTGAAACCGTTATATAAGCTTGTTCTTTAAGTCCGCAGAGACCATCTATGTGTGACAGCCATTTGCTTGTTCTGTTGACACGGTATCTGACCCTTCTTTGCCCCAACACAGATTCTATATCTCCATCTGCAACCAATTTACTGTCCTGGTATTAACTTTCAGTAGTCAAACCCCTCTATTTGGGCGGTGTATAGTGTGTTTGAGTGTGTGTGTTGTGTGTGTGTGTGATAGAGGTGTTACATCTCTCTTGCCTGAATGGGTCTGCTATCAGACAGTCAAGGCCATAGACTTGCCAATGGAGGATTACAGTGATTCTAATTTAGCAGCTAATCCAGATTAAGGTGCTGTTTGTTCCTCAGTGTTCCCTGCAGCATGCACAGGACAGCGGTCAGCAGCATGTTGGCGTGGCCCCTGAGGACCCATCGCATCCCCGGGCCAAGCATGGCCAACTGATAGATTCCCTACACGCGTATCCAGGAATATAAATAATAACACATTAGTTTAGATGTTTTTAATCCCGAAAAGCGAAACACGGGGAAAATTCGAACCCACGACCTCTTGATCTGCCGTTATGCTTTACCACTAAGCTATATAGAGATCAGCGTGGTCACACTGAGCCCAATGACCCTATAGCCCGTTTTGCCTCTGACCTGCCTCTGACCACTAACAGGAAACACCTATACGACAGACTGACACACTTCACTGCTCAGTGTGTGTGTGTGAGTCTCTCTCTCTTTGTCACCCCCCCCCCCACACACACACACAGTACACATTGTTGCACCACATCAAAGATGAAATAAGTGCAATATGGAACAGTGTATGCCAAATGCATCCAACTGACATTATTTGAATGCACATGGATTCATTACTGGAATGGAATAGATGTTATTGTGGTGAGTGCATTGAGACAGTAACTAGATTGTGTTGGGTATAGTAAGGCCATTTAGAAGAGTTTGTTGGTCTATCCAGTCCCTATTGTGGACCGTCATAGACAACTGCAATGACCAATACACACACACACACACACAGGGATTGGATGTCCGAGTAGCAATGTGTGCAAGGAAGGTCTCCCTACTGTAGCAGATCAGCATTAATATTGCATAGGCCCACCTTCGAGGAGAGGGGAGGGCCCACGAATGAACACACACACACCGATTCAGATAGCATAATGGACATGTTGGACATTGTTAGAGGGACACATCTATTAACAATAGTAGTGTCCAACTGTGTCCATGGCTGAGTTTTACAGTCTGTTGCAAATTGTGCTTTGCTGAAATGTGATGAACAGTGTACTTGAAGGAGCTGTTCATTATACCTTGATGATAAAAATAAATACATATATATATATATATATATATATATATTCAGATGAGCACTCAGTGTAGATAAGTAGAATCCCAACCACTTCATAGCCACTTGGAGTCAATGTTGAAGTAAGGTCTGCCAGCCTTGGTCTGCGGAGGTGAAGCAGCCCAGAGGGAAGGTAGAAGGGCAGCCCCAAATGTGATGTTCGGCACATACAGCTGTCATTAAGTTGTTGGTAGTAAACTGTATTTTAGCTTGGCGGGGGCCCAAAATGATGGCTGATGTCTGTATCAAACTGTTAACAGCAGCAACTTCTCATGACGTGCGTGAGTTGTACTGTGTGTTAAGTGTGTGTGTTGGGCCAAACGACCAGGGCTTGCTGTGCCACGTCAAACAGGGTTTTTACAACTGCTCTTGCACTGGGTTTCCTGTCTCGATATCCATACTGACCCTGCCATTGTTACTCCTCTGCTCTGTAAAAGTAGACAGAGAGGGGGATTCCTGATGACTAAGCAGACTGAAATGCTGGTAACATCTGCACCGCCAATGCAAGGAAAACGGGCCTAAGATGTCGCCTAGTTTACTCCAACTTGGTTTGTTGTACACTCTTAAAATATTTACATTGCTTGAAAGTACAGACTAGGAGCCATGTCAAACATGTGGTACAGTGTTCGGTAGCCTGACAATCTTTTGGATTTGGTTACTTTGTAACAAGGCTGAGACACCTTGTGTGGTGTGGGGAAATGTAATCTATAGCACTGCACTGTACATATTTGGACATTACATTTTAGGGCATGTTTTTACACAATGCACCTACTGTTTGCATAGGTGTGTTGCCAGCTGTGTATTTGTATATGAGTGTTTGTGTATGAGTTTGTGTATGAGTGTGTGTTTGTGAATGAGTGTGTGCTTGTGCGCTTGTGGGTAGAGAGAATGGATAGCTCACAGGGGCCCTTGGCTGGGTTATTGTACTGCGGATTGTTCTGTTCAATAATTCATCTGACGGACAGAGTATGTGTCCCTGAGGCCTGCTAGTGAGCAGAGAGCCTTGGATCTGCTGGACCTGTGTGTATGTGTGTGTGTGATGTTGTGTAGTGTAAAGTCCTTAGGCCTGTGCTGTTCTCATGGTCCTAGCTTTGCATGTCTGTGTTGTGGGTCCTTTCTTCCCCCTCCGCTGAGATGGATGGCTGAGCGGTGAGGGAGTCGGGCTAGCAATCACAAGGTTGCCGGATCGATTTCCCGCCGTGCCAAATAACGTTGTGTCCTTGGGCAAGGCACTTCACCCTACTTGCCTCGGGGGGAATGTCCCTGTACCTACTGTAAGTCGCTCTGGATAAGAGGGTCTGCTAAATGGAAATGGAAGGTTGTCCACCTCTCCCCTTCTCGCCTCGCCTCCGTAGAGGTAACAAGGGACGGGAGACTGACCAGAGGGCTCGCTTTGGCCAGGGTCAAGGGTCAATGCCTCCTCCTCTAAGTTGCTCTTTATGAGGTAGGGTAGGAACACCCTGAGGTAGGAACACACAGTTTGTGGTCACACACCTGCTGAATTAGATGTACTTTGCTCTGTGTGTCCTCCTGTCAGGCTTTCACACACCTGCTCCCTACACCAAAACTCAAACATCAAATAAGCTTACGTTTCCGTGTCAACGAGTTTATTCACAAAGTTGTCTTGACTCGTTTGTTTGGATACTAAGAAATCCATGACTCGCTGTATGTTTTGTACACTTCATTACGTTTAGTATTTCATAGTTTAGAGACAGAGGGATTTTTGAATCTTGAAAAGGCTACTGTTTTAGACAGACACTGCACTATTATGGCCAAATATGTATAATTTTACAAAGTGAATGTGGACAAAAGACTGGGTGTTTGTCCAGATGACTAGGGCAGGGAGGGGGCTGTGGGGGTGGGAGGGGTTTGGAGGGATGGGGGGAGTCAAGGGTGGGTACACCACACTGTGGGGTACACTGATTTGGGGTTGGAAGGGGGGGCACAAGAAAGGAAGGGGGGGGGGTTGCGGATTATAATTCTGATGGCCGCTGTGTGTGTGTGCCTGTGTGTGTGTGTGCCTGTGTGTGTGTGTGTGTGCCTGTGTGTGTGTGTGTGTGCCTGTGTGTGTGTGTGTGTGCCTGTGTGTGTGTGTGTGTGCCTGTGTGTGTGTGTGCCTGTGTGTGTGTGTGCCTGTGTGTGTGTGTGTGTGTGTGCCTGTGTGTGTGTGTGTGTGCCTGTGTGTGTGTGTGTGTGCCTGTGTGTGTGTGTGCCTGTGTGTGTGTGTGCCTGTGTGTGTGTGTGCCTGTGTGTGTGCCTGTGTGTGTGTGTGCCTGTGTGTGTGTGTGTGTGCCTGTGTGTGTGTGTGTGTGCCTGTGTGTGTGTGTGCCTGTTTGTGTGTTCTTTTGTTGAACTCCTGGTTGCTGAGCAGTAGGAAAGGCGGCACGGGGAGCAGCTGTGAGGAGCGAAGCAGCCGTTCACTTCCTGTCTGCCGGAGCAGCCTGAGGCCTCGGCAGAGATGGAGGGAGGAGAAGGAGGAGAAGCACTGAGAGGGGGGAGAGAGAGAGACAAGGAGGAGGGCAAGTCAGAATGACAGAATATGGAGGAGGTAGAGAGGATGTAGAAAAGAGGTAGATGGAGGGAGAGAAGAAGATTGAGAGAGGGGAGGGAGGGAGGGAAGAGAGGGGAACTGTGTCACTGAGAGTTATGGGCTAGTAGGAAGGTACTGAGTCAGCGTGGGAGAGGAGGAGGAAAAGGGGAAGGGCGAGGAGGGGCGGAGGAGGGAAGGAGGAGGGTAGGGGAGAGGAGGAGGGGGGAGGAGGAGGAGGAGGGGTGAGGAGGAGGAGGAGGGGAGAGGAGAGGAGGGGGGAGGAGAGAGACAGACAGACAGAGAGACACAAAGAGAGACAGAGAGACACAGACAGACAGACACACAGAGAGACACAGAGACAGACAGAGAGAGAGAGAGACACAGAGACAGACAGAGAGAGAGACAGGTGGGACTGTTGAAGTTGTGATCAAGGAGGAAGGGGGCAGCTGTGATGAGGGGTGGGCCGTGTGGGCAGTGTATGAACACCACAGGGAGATCCCTACCACTGAGATCAACACACTCCTGTACAAGAACACACACCATACACACACACACCATACACACACACGCACACACACCATACACACACCTCAAACACACACACACATTCATAGAGGCACTCCTGTGCTCCAGTTCTGGGCAGTTACGGCTGCCTTAGTGGATTGTGGTTAGCTCCTGAAAGAGGGCCCCTTGTGTGTGTGTGTGTGTGTGAGTGTCTTTGTGGTAAGAAATAGAGTTGTGTTCTCACAATGGCACTCACAACAACGCTCAGGACGTTAATAAGGTCCACTGCTATCTGAGTACAGTAAAAAAATAATATATAAAATAAATATTAAAAAAATATTTCAACCATCCTATTATGATTTCATATTGGGACGGTGACAGCCATGGCAACTGTGACATTCTAATAATCTGACACCAAATCAGCCTGAGACAATCGGGAAAATAACTGGTGTTTGCTTCCCCCTGGTGCTGTGTTTCTGGGAGCAAGGGGAGGTGGGATATGAATTAGACTGCTCCATGATTAATGATCCTGTTGCCCTGGATTCTGAGCCTGGCCCCTCCTCTCCGACACCAGCCTCCGGTGCTGGAGAGCACAAACGCCCTGCCCTGCCGCCACCACAGACTCCAAAGCCACCGTGTGCCAAGTCACAAACACGAGTCCAATGATCTGAAGCGCTAAACCAAAACACACACTGACAAATAAGCTTCCTTTGAAACTCTGCAGCTTTTTGAAATGTAAAAAGAAAAAACTATATTTAAGTTTCCAATCTCCTCCTACATTTCCAAAGTTTCTTTGTTGTGTCTTTGTCATGATGTGCTAGAAAAACTCGAAATAAAACTCATCTTAGGATTCTATCTTATGTCTAGAAAATGTATTTAAATTACCTTGCTGACAACGGCACATTTTTATCAGACCCTGTCACAAATGCTCGTCCATTAATGTCATTTAGAGAACTACTGAACACAGTCACATGCATGATGGAAAAATGAGTCTTGCAGACTTAGATTCTCCTGTCTATGAGTTACACACACACACACATACGTGTTTGTGTCCTAACCCACTAGGATGTTGCGAATGTGCTGCCCTCCTTGGAATGTGCTGCCCTCGCAGGTCTGCCCCAGCGTGGGAGAGACGGCAAGGGGCAGACTGGAGGAAGCACATAGAGATGGACTGCATGTTGAGGGGCACACAGAGTAGATGGAGAACCTGATAGTGATGAGAAGGTAATGGGAGAGAGAGAGAGAGACAGAGAGGGAGAGAGAGAGAGACAGAGAGGGAGAGAGAGACAGAGAGGGAGAGAGAGAGAGAGACAGAGAGGGAGAGAGAGAGGGAGAGAGAGAGAGAGACAGAGAGGGAGAGAGAGAGAGACAGAGAGGGAGAGAGAGATGAGGGAGAGGGAGATGAGGGAGAGTGAGGGACGGAGAGGGAGATGAGGGAGAGGGAGATGAGTGAGAGTGAGGGACGGAGAGATTGGGTTGGTGTCCAGATGGCGTCTGGAGTATATGGAGGAAAAAAATGGATGAGGAAAGGAGGGAAGGCAGAATGGAGAGAGGGATCCTGTTGGAGGGACAATGGTAGAAACATACCGTGGAGGGGGAGAGAGCGCCCAGGGGGAGGCTGGGAGAGGGAGTGGGTGGGTGTGTGAGGGGAGGGGTGAAAAGGATAGAGGAGGGGTATGTGCAGCAACTGTGGGAGAGAGGGCAGCTGGCTGATTGTTTACACCAAGCCTAGTCCTCCCCTCTCTCCCTCCCTCTCTCTGTCTCTCTCTCCCCCATTCTCCCTCTATCTCTCTCTCCCATCTCTCTCTGTATCTGTCTGGGAGTCATGCCACTCCTGCCCAGCATCGAGCAGCGTCCACTGGTGACAAGCTCTCAGACACAAACTCTATAAAGACAAACTTTATAAATAAATAAATGGTAAAACTGCTCTGGACAGTGTGCAAAAGAACCACCGTACTGATTTCTCAAGTTTTGAATATTGACTGAGAAGTGGATTTTTCTGTGTTTGCACTGTTGTTCTTTCAGTTTCATTGACGGAATTTGTTCTGCGTTTCTTTAATTGGCACACTCCCACTCCACACACACTCAAACTGACACATGCAAACACACACGCACACACAGTTACAGCACCACAAGTGAAGTTGAGTCAGTCAACATAGAAATAGCCAGGACTGTAAACCTTGAAGCATGTGACAGGAGGGTGACTAGAGTGGACTTTTTAAGAATATTTACGTATTTGTCTGAGAGTGTGCATGTGGACATGTGGACCCATGCAACTCTTATGCGTTTGGGAGGGGAGGAGATGGAGGGGAGGAGATGGAGGGGAGGGAGGGAGGAGATGGAGGGGAGGAGATGGAGGGGAGGAGATGGAGGGGAGGGGGGGAGGAGATGGAGGGGAGGAGATGGAGGGGAGGGGGGAGGAGATGGAGGGGAGGAGGAGGAGGAGGAGGAGGAGGGGAGCAAAGCCGGCCCACATGGAGGAATGATAGAGAGAACAAGGAGATGGAGAGAAGGAGTGGAACGAAAACCAGCAGCGAACAGAGGGGCAGAGGGAGGTTCTGCCTGGATCAATCCGTTAAAACGGGAGGGGGGGAAGGAGGGAGGGAAGGGAGCCCACAGTCGGCTCTGCCTCGACCCTGCCCTCGCTGTTCACTGAGCCATTTCCTGTTTTTACCCTGAAATCTTTATTTAGAGCCGTCCGTCTCCACTACAGACCGCCGGCCGCGCATTCGTGTATCCAGAGCGGCTGCTGCCATGGTGACACAGACACGACTATTAATCGCACGGAACTGTTATTCCAGGATACCTCATGATGCGAATGAGGCATGTTACAGGAATACCAGTAATTACTCTGTGTTAACAGGTCATTATTGTGTCATCTAGTGGCTGCTATGTAGTTGGTTATTGACTAACTTGCGCCTTGATGACAGTGATTTAATAACCATTTTTACTGTGAGACTTAAGACTCCTCAGAACACAATTCCTTTCCGCATTTCTACTGTGTGTGTGTGTGTGGCCTGTGTGTGTGTGTGTGGGCCTGTGTGTGTGTGTGTGTGTGACTGTAACCCCAAAGGGTGGTAATAGAGGGCACAAACTGTCCCACGATGCCATTTGTTCGGGCACTCCCTTCATTAGCGTAGTGCTACCGTACTGTTTTGTTTGAGTGTACTGGACTTGCTGGTACCATCTGCTGCCTGTGGCTCTGGTTAGCTGGCAGGGTGCGAGGTTAACGAGCATCACTGTGGACCAGCTGTGAGGAACACCACCGTCATGCAAACAGTCCATAGCCGAGACCCAGCGTTGTGGTGGAGCACCGTAAACCTACCTAACATACCGTTATGGTTTCGGTGTGTGAGTGATAATCTTGTCTGAGGGCTTCTCCTGACCGGCAGTGCTGTCGGTGGGCTTCTTCCCTGGTCACATCCGGGGGAAACGCTAGTCTGAAAGGTTTCCATGTCACTTTTGGCTCACTCGGAACCTTGATTGGAGATGTTTTATAGAAAGGTACCTGGTACCTGGTACAGGTTGGCCTGATGGAAAACCAAAAAAGACAAGTTGAGTCGGTACCATGCAGTGAAAAAGAGCCATAAGAGTGTATGGAAGTGAGGGAATACCGTTTGAACTATGCACTTCTATTCCTTGATTTTTTTGTTGTTGCTGTGAATAGAACTGTCTGCTCACCATTTACAAATGTAAACCAAATTGTTAAATAATCGTTAAATGTCTGGAATGCCTGGTTTGCACTAGGATCATAAGATTGTCAAACACCCGGATACAACAACATATTCAGGAGTACATTTTGCTCCTGGGAGACCATACCCTGGACCTCGAGGATTTCAGTCTGCAAAACTTTCATTTCCAATACTGTGCTTCCTACCAACCTAATGTACAAAAGAAGCATAGCCTAGTGATAACTAAACAAAACAAATCTCGATAACAGTTATATATAGTGTAGTGGGGATGAGACGTTTGTGCCTGTAACTAAAGTGCTTAGTGTCCCAGTGCGCGCGCGTGTGTTTGTGTGCGTGTGTGTGTGTCCGACTGGGCGCTCGTTCGTGAGTGCGATATGGAAGGTGGGTGGACTCGTGATGTGACGGGACGCAAGCACCGAGTGTGCCTACGTGTGTGTAGGGGGCGGGGCTCGAGGAAGCCACACTGTAATCGGTGTGTTGGGCTCGCGGCGTAAAGTCAGCCTTCACTTTACGTCATTCCTTTTCAGGGGCAGCCGCGGGTCCATTGGTGGACGTTGCTCAGCTTTTTATATCGCTGGTGGGCAATTTTCTCCCACCTCCTATCCTCGCCATTGTATCACTGCCAGTCTCCGCTCTCGTACAGACGATAAGAATGTGGTTTTCGTGAGAAGCAGGACAAACGGTGTAATCATAATTATCTGACACTTTGGCGCTGTTTGGGATATCGATATACCAATGCTTTATTTTCAAGTTCCGGAGTACCTAGACGTGGTAAGTTTGGCTTTTGACGCTAAGAAACGAATGGAATGCAAGTCGAGAATAGATTTATGAACACAAGTGTAGAGTTATCTAATGCTTACGCTCTTTCAGTCGAAGTAGCCATACAATCTAGAGTTAAACTGTTTCATTTCGTTTAGGAGCAGGTTAGCCTACCTACCTAGCTGCATAGGCTACAACGATCTCGAGTCTTCAAGTTGTCGCTGCATGTCGCAAACAGTATTTGTCGTAGATTTATCTGGTGACCTTCTTGTCACGGTTATCGCAAGTATCTGTACCTTTTAGGATACATAGTGGCAAATGGTAGGCTAGTGTATTAAAAGCTTATAAGATTAGCCTATTTAACATTAACATTAGGCTATAGAAATGTTGTGGGATCTGAAAAGTATTAAACTATTCATAGCGAATACACGCAAACTCAATGTTTGATCGGATATAATTTACGCAATTTCATTTATTTTTCGTGGCCTCAATGTTTGTGTTTTATTGTAGAAAATAGTTGTGGGAGATGCGAACGGTCCCTGTCAATGGCACTTCAATGGGTTGTGTAACGTGTTGCACCACATGAAGCAGGGCGAGAGGTGTCGAACTCGAAGCCACTTTAAAACTAGGACTTTGACAGCAGACTATTGTTGTATTATTTAACTTACCGATATATTAGTGTCCTTGCTTTCGGTAGGCAACTTATTGTCATGTATTGTTTATCCAAACTATAGACTGTTGCAGGCGTGTAACACGTTGAAACGATTGGCGTGTGGCCATTCGATCCTGTCATCGATGATTTTTAGACTTTTCTCCAAACCGTTAAGGGCAGGCCAGTTTCATGAAAGGCTGTCGAGAGACAGTCACGTACTTCGCTCTCGAGCGTTAAAAATACCTTAAGTCATTTTTATTTATTTATGCTATCTGTTTTGGCTTCTGACATTGGTTGTGGAGAGTAGGCTATAGTTAAGTAACCATGTAGGGTTAGTCTACCTGAAAGGCTAATCACATAGCGATTATTGTGTCTGAGTTCACTAACCCATTCTGTCTCTTTCAATGGTCGTTTTAAGGTTCGTTCTCCAGATACTGTACCGACTGGACATTGACAAAATCGTTCTAGTAATACTGCTGGGACTGAAATCTCCGTGTTCCGTGTGTGAGCAGGGGAAGGGGAGAGTGGCGTGCTCAACTGCGTGTAGACGTGTGTCTGGTGACCTAGATCTCATATATTTCCCCCCTTTTGTCTTCATCTTTTTTAATTTTGGAAAGTGTGTGTGTGTGTGCGTTACTGTGTCTGGGAAGAATGAGTTGGTAAGAGACAGTGCGTTCAACAAGCATGCTTTGCGGCGGTAATGTGACGATAATCATTGTCGAGACAGTCCAAAGAACACAGGCTGCACAAACCTGTAAGACTAGAAGAGGTCAAAGTCTATTTTAATTTGTTTACTTACAGTTCGACACATTTAAAGAATCTTCTCCAGGTTTTGACTTTTTTGCTAGGTTTTGACTGGTTTTATTTACTTGTTATGAGATGACTTCCTGTCAATGCAACTTAAAACACAGGTGATGAAACCTGGCAATTCATCATTTTTTACCTGCACACACATGTTGAGACATTGCTGGCCAAAGGGAGCATTTCAGGAAGTAAAGGGAGCAAATTATTATTTTTATGTAGCTTTAAAAATAAATAAAATAAATATAGAAGATTTTTTTTACCAATAGTTCAGTCCTGCAAAACCATTGTTTGATAATCTGCTAAGCAAGCAATGGAGTTATGTAATATAGATCTGTATTGATGCTGAGTATTTTTTTTAAATATTGTAGTCCAAGCCCCTCTGACCTCATAAGTATCATGTGAGTTCTGTGTGCATTATGTGATTAATCTCCCAGTGAGTTCTACTACTGTTTTCTGAGGTGTGTGTGTGTGTGTGTGTGTAGTTTCTGTCTTCCATTTCAGAAAGCACAGATGGAGGGATTTTTTCCAGACATGGAACGCGTTCTGGACAGAGAACAAGTGATTTGACCCTGTGATTGAAAGGTCAAGCAAGCACCTTGTGTAAAGTTAGCACTGGTCATGTGACCTGGGGATGGGGCTGAATGAACATCCAAAATCCAGACTAAGGTTTGTGGTTTCGTAGATATCAAATCTGACAAGAAGCTTTTCCCTGGTGTAGATTGCAGACATCTTTCCTCAGAACAGCTTTAGGTAAAGGTGACCATGTGTGGTTGACAGATGGCATAGTTAATTGCAAAACATTTGAAAAAGTCAAATTTCCCTAGTTGGGTAGCAGCTTATTTATGCCAGGTAAATGCCCTTAGCTAGGAAAATTGATCTGTTTAGTGACTCACTAGGTTTGATTGTTTGACATAATGGGCAAACAGATTGGAATCTCTTCCAAGATCTTCATAGATAGTCTGTTGGCCTATATCTATGATTATCTCAGTGAAGGCATCCGTTTGGTGTGTGTCTGCGATCTACCTGGGCTGGTGGTGTTTGGTGGAGGTGATGTGAGGTGGAGGTGTCCTTGTGTTCTCAGTAAACACAAACAGCATGGAGACATGGATGTCTTCCTCACAGCTGTCACTACCTTTCCCTCTTCTCTCCTTCTGTCTGCATGCTGTCTGCCTCTGTCTGCCTCTGTCTCACTCTGCCTCTGTCCCTGTTTCCTCTCTGTCACTCTCTTGGTTTAAGCTGGAATGTGTTTACTAGATGGCATGTGAGGGAATGTGTCAGAGAGTCCTGTCCTCGTGCACAGCTGGGTGCACAACACATAGCCAGTGATCAGAGCTGTGCTGGTAACTGAAGTCTCTCTGTGTGTGTTTGTGTGTCAGTACGTAGTCTCAGTGCCCTGAGGACCTAAAATAGCTCACTGCAGACAGGGGACGATGGGGGGGGTGTAAGCTAAGGCATGGACAGCAACGTATCATGTTACACGATCATAATATCACTGCAGACCTCATCCCATAGTACACACTGCACTACACTGTACCCGGCTGCTAGTGCCAAACCTGCACACACGCACACACACAATCGCACGGCAGTAAATCCACATGCAGGAGTCGCATGCACGCAGGAGATGCATGCACGCAAGCACATTCCCTCGCATGCACACCACGTGATGAGGAAGCGCGTTGCTTGCACGCTAACTCTCCCACAGGTGGAGGACCTCCATATGTCATTAATCATCATCCCGTCAGTGTGTCTTTGCTGCGGTGAATAAGGAGGGAAACATTTATAAAAGATATATGAAGAATGAGAAAGTATGACGCCAACAGTCTTTTGACTTGTCGTGTGTAAATACTGTCACTTCATCAGCACTCTAAATACTATGAGATATCTGAACAAGAGAGGAGTACCAATAAGAAGGAGAGGAGAGGAGAGGAGAGGAGAGGAGAGGAGAGGAGAGGAGAGGAGAGGAGAGGAGAGGAGAGGAGAGGAGAGGAGAGGAGAGGAGAGGAGAGGAAAGGAAAGGAAAGGAGAGGAGAGGGGAGGGGAGCGGAGAGGAGAGGAGAGGAGAGGAGGAGAGAGGAAAGGAGAGGAGAGGAGGAGAAGGCCATTGTGTGGGAGGTAGAGAATGTAGGAGTTGGGGACAGGGAAGGAGGAAGACCTGGATAATAGAAAGGAATTTGATGGGTGGGGCTGAAGTGGTATGTCAGTCTTGCGTGTTCTTGAGGCGCGCGCGTGTGTGTGTGCTTGGTTTTCACTCCCATTCCAACTCGGTCACTCAGACATGCACAGCTGCTGTAGCACAAGTTAACCCCCCCCCCCCCCACACACACACACACACACACACACACACTTTTAAACGTACACCCTATTTGACTCCAGACCTTAACTATAAACTATTTTGCACCTTACCATTTCTGATTCAGCAGATGTGTATGTGAGGCTGGGGAGTGAGGCTGGGGAGTGAGGCTGGGGAGTGAGGCTGGGGAGTGAGGCTGGGGAGTGAGGCTGGGGAGTGAGGCTGGGGAGTGAGGCTGGGGAGTGAGGCTGGGGAGTGAGGCTGGGGAGTGAGGCTGGGGAGTGAGGCTGGGGAGTGAGGCTGGGGAGTGAGGCTGGGGAGTGAGGGGTAACAAAGGAACCTTTGCATGAGACTGGCCAGTCTTGTAAAAGTGCTGGAACAGGTGTGTAGATCAGTGGTTGCAGTTGACTGAATTATCCCAATGGGTGTTTCAAAAACAACATGTTTTGCAGTTTAAATAGATAACCTTGACAAGTGCTTTACACTTATAAATATCCAAATAAAACATGCTGTGAAACTATTAGTCAAAGTGTTGGGCTTGTGAAACACCTATGAATAGGCTGTTTTTGCTCAGCTGTACAATGGAAAGCATGGCCCTTTCTGTGTCGTGAAACAGTTTGGTATGCACTGCACAGTATACTGTTTTCGTCAGCTTGCGTTGCCAACCTTTAGTTGTAGCCAAACATTCAAAAGAGTTCCTCCTCTCAAAATCTGAAATCCTCCTCCCCCTCTTTCCTCTCGCCCTCTACCCCCACCCCCGTCTCTGGGTGAATTCCCAGCTGACTGTGTTTGTCATGGTAACGGGCATCGTGGTGACTAGCCCAGCCGTTTGCACTTCCTGTGTGTGTGTGTGTGTGTGTGTGTGTGGGGGGGGGGGGGGGGCGCATGCGCTGCTGGTGTGCAGCCGAGGACTGGGTGCATGAGCCTGTCAGCCTGGATTAGGTTCAAACACACTGCAGAGATGGCTTTCTCCTTCCCTCTCACTCTCTTCTCTGCCTCTCTTCTCTGCCTCTCTCTCTATCTCCTCTGCCTCTCTTCTCTGCCTCTCTCTCTATCTCCTCTGCCTCTCCTTTAACTCAACTACTGTCTTCCTAGCCCTCATCTGTCTGCACACCCTGTTTCTTAACAGCCTTTTCTCCCTCCCTCTCCCTCTCTCTCTCTCTCTCTGCCTCTGTACCTGCCTGTCTCTCTGCCTCTGTACCTGCCTGTCTCACTGCCTCTGTCCCTGCCTGTCTCTCTGCCTCTGTACCTGCCTGTCTGTATAGTGCTTCTGTTTTCTCTTCATGTTATTCTTTCTCTTTTCACACATTATGTCTCTCTCCTAGTCAGGCTTCAGCACCTGGCTGTATGGCAGCTTGTAATCTTGGTGACCATTTAACAAGTCCTTCATTGCCAGTGTCACGGTCTGAAAGCCATGCTGTTAATGTGAGCACCACAGAGTGTGCATGCCTTCAGGCTTTGAGGTTTTGTCTTCCTCATTCACGTGCCGTAGCCTACGGCTGGACCGGGAGAGATCAGTACAGAGCAGGCTAAAGCAGGCTAGAGCAGGGTTGCTACAGTAGGTGTCTCTATATTGGAGCTGTTCTGGTGGAGGGAGGGAGGGAAACTGAAATGCCACCTTGTGGTGTGAGTCTGTCTGTCTGTCTGTGCCTTGCTCCTCCTCCCCTCTTCTCCTACCTCCTCCCCATCCCTCCTCCTACCCGCCCTCCTCCTCCTCCTTCTTCTGAGTGACAGTGTAATGTTCCAATACGGCTGCCGTGAGGGATGGAGGCTGTAACTGTACCCTCATGGTTCTGTGGTACAGCAGAGGAACACTGTTATATAACGTGTGTGTGTTTGCGTACAACGCTCTCTGTCTGCCCTACTGTTCTGTTGGTATTACCTGTCAGGCTGTTAACCCCTTGATTGATTGGGATACGTTGTTGCAGTTTTAGCAGTCACATGCTAGTTGTTGAATGTTCTAAATACCACCAAACCAACTAGAAACAAGACCTTTTTACTGCATGCTATTACAGTGATGCAGTGTCTGCTGCTAGATAGATTCTTCTGATGGACGTTCTACTTTGCTCCCCAATTAAACAATATACTGTCAAACTATTTATTACAAAATTTACATATCTATTTGAAAGCATATGGCTAAGATATCCAGGCTTGTTTCCAGCCTAGCAGTTTGGCACAGTGTTGTTTGTTAGAACGTAACATTAGCATGTTTGCTGTTATTATAGTCCAGATACTGTCTGTTTTTTCAGTACCAAATACATGTAATTGACTCATTCGATTTGAGCGAAATTCCCTAATAAACAGTAACCCTCCCATCTCTCTCCGCAGATATATGTTTGGTAAAGGGGCAAAGCGGAAACTGGACCAGGATGAAGAGGGGCTGGAAGGCAAAGCGCTGGCGGGCGCAGGCCCAGACGGCCTGTCCAAGGTGTCCTACACGCTGCAGAGACAGACCATCTTCAACATCTCCCTCATGAAGCTCTACAACCAGCGGCCGCTCCGGGAGCCGGCCCTGGAGCGCCGGGTGCTCATCAACAACATGCTCCGCCGCATCCAGGAAGAGCTCAAACAGGAAGGCTCTCTGCGGCCCCTCCTCCTGCCTCCCTCGCCGCCGCCGGACGACCCCATGGACGAGGGCTTCCGCGAAGCCCCGCCCTCTTTCGGGGGGCTGTCGTTGGTGGCGTCCGCGCCCTTCGCCCAGCAGTCTTCGGTGTTGTCGCCGGCGACGCCGTTCTCGCCACACCCCCTGACTCCACCCACCTGTCAGTCAGTCCAATCAGGACCCGCCACGCTGGAGTCCTGCCTCACGCCTGCCTCGCTATTGGAGGAAGACGGCGATGCCTCCTTTTGCACTTCCACCCCTCCAACCCCTCCCCTGTCCCCCTCCCCTCCTCCCGGCCCTCTCCCAAACCAGGTATCCTCCAGGGTCCCTGTGCCTGCCATACACAGAGACACTTTTTCCTTGTCCCTGAACGACAAAGAGGATTTACGCCCACCCTTGACTGTACCAAGCGCAGCGGCGGCTAATACTCACACCACTTCTACCTCCCTCACAGCAGCGCTCACACAGCCTCCACAACAGCCCCCCTTGCAATCCCCCGTCTGTCCAACGACACAGCCCAAAGACTGCACGAAAACGGCGAAGGGGGAGGGGCAGGTTCTCCTCGCCGACAGCCGTGGTCCAGAGGCCAAACAGACAACCAATGGTCTCCCTGCACCGCCCTCTAGTGGCCTGGTGGACGTAAACTCCTCTCCTTCCTCCTCCGTAAGCTCCTCCCCTTCCTCCTCGTCTGGGTTCCTGTCCGACCTGGCACTCGACGACATCCTGTTCGCCGACATCGACACCTCCATGTATGACTTTGACCCCTGCACGACCTCTGCCGCGGCCCCTGGGGCCGGCCTGTCCAAACTGTCGCCCATGGTGACCGCGGACGACCTCCTCAAGACTCTGTCATCCCCTTACAGCAGCCCCGCCCCCCAGGTCACACCTAATCAGCCTTTTAAAATCGACCTGAGCGAACTGGACCACATCATGGAGGTTCTGGTGGGGTCGTGACCCCCAGATCTGACAAGCGGTGCTCAACACGTCTCTTTAGAGAACTTTACGGTTGCTGTTTTGTACAGTTTTCAAAATGAACGATCCAACGTCGGATCGACGGTGAGGTCACAGAGTACTACTGCTACTTGCACAACACTGTGCATGCTCTGGGCTTGTCTTTCAAACCTGGGAAACACACACACACACAAAACGGCTTTCAGCAGATTTGAGTGCCTTCATCATATGCGACCATTTGCTAAACTTTAAATGTGTATTTTATAACTGTTGTCTCTTTTCACTGTAAAACATGGATGTTAGGACTGTTTTAAATTTATCTGATTTTACTGATTTACAGATAATTACTGATTAGAAAATAATAGGTATTGATTGTTGTTTAACTTATATCCCTCTGCAAGTGTTACTTTATAAAAGAAAAACAAGCACAGACCTTTTAGCGAGATCTCAGTTTTACCCGTGTGTAGCAATATTGAAATTATCATTATTTTATTTTTTTTATGCTTCATGATCAATTGAATTTGTTTCTGTTTACCCCTTGTGGGTTATAGTTCTGTCTGAACTCAGAATTCCATGAACAGCTTTACTCGATGATGTCACAGTGTGAACTCACTGACCTGAGCATTTCTGTCGGACAGTCAAAGAAACAAACCAGATCTCAGATCCACTCTTACACGTTCCTCTTGGGGATCACGCTCAACAGCGATGTTTGATCAAAGATGTTAGCAGGAAAACGTTGCATATTAACTACAAAATCAACCAAACTACAGGGACTACAGGTTTCTAGGACACAGGCATCAAAACATCTGATCGCCGCTATGCTGCACAGCAAGTGCACCAATAGTTACTATGCATGCTTGTGCACAAATTCTCCAGCCTCCAAAATGGCAGCCAATCAAACTCACTGGCCAGCTTTATTCTGATGTCTTTATACACGTGTGTGTGTGTGTGTGTGTGTGTGTTTGTGTGTGTGTGTGTGGTATGTATATATTGAAATCCATATAACAATGTACCATTCATAATTATGAGATTATGGGCTGCCAATGTTGATTCGACCGGCTGCCAATGTTGATTCAACTGGCATCTGTTCCTTCGGTGACGCGCAAGCCTTTCCCCCTGCATGATGAGTTTCATACAGTTTGTATTGTGGATAACTTACAATGTTTGACCAAAATAATTGTGATTTCAGTGAATGCAACAAGCCCTCCATGTTTTAATCGTGTGTTTTTGCAGAATGTCAAGGGAGAGTGCGCTCTGTGGCAACACTGAACGCTCCCCTTAGGCCCTGCACGCTATCACATCTCATCGGTTCCCTCGAGCAATTAGCTATTATTTATTATTTAGATTTAGTTTCATATGAGAGTCAGGGGTAGTAGATATTTGAAATACCCGTCTCAAAGGCTGAGCCTATCTTAGCCTTTGGTGCTTCCTCCAAAGCTATGAAAGCCTAGGTTTGTTTTTGGGTACATTTGAAATAAGACCCCTTTAAAAGGCATTGGTTACACCGTCTGGCTCAGGTTTAATGTGTGCATCGATGTCATCGTGCTGGTTTGCGGTAGTGTTCAGGTAGAGGTAGAGGACAGTACCATCTAATGTTATGAATTAGTATTACTGATAAGAGATTTATGATATTATGCAGGTCATCTTGGAAACTCTGGAGCAGTACTGAGCTGCAGGTAGATAGACATGTCATGCGTTCTCGGTCTGTTCGACGTATCCAATCATTTCCTCCGGTGCACTCACTCCACGTAGGCCTCCTGCTGTCGTTGTTCACATGACTACGCCGTCGTTGGTCACATGACCACGTCCGAGGTCATCGGAACACTCCGGAGGCTGACTCAAGTACACAGGTTCATCGCTTCGGTTGTTTACATTTTTGACTGATCTATTGAAATATGAAATATTTAATTTAATATATGATATTGAATTTAATATTTAATATAATATGAAATTAAAACAATGATCAAAATTGTTGTCCCACTACTATTGTACTGTATTACTATTGGACTATAGTATCTGGACGTTACTTTAGCAGATTGAACGGACGCGACTTGTTTATCAGAAGCCTGGTTGTCTTCACAAATATGGAGTGATGTTTCACTTTATAAATATACTGGTTTACAAGAAATGAACTGACAGTGTTTTAGACGTGACAAAGTCTGGAAGCTTAACCAGCTTGACTGGTTAGGTGACGGAGAGTGGGAGACACGAGGGACCATGGTTACTGTCCATCCACACACACGGTCCATGTTTAACAGCTCTTATCTGATTCGCTTCACATCATTTGTTTATAAACGTATGCAACCAAAGGTCCTGGTTAGTATGCTTCGCTGGCCAATACTCTGCCTTTACAACTCTGCTTGAAGTAGATTTAGAAAAACAGTTGTAGTAAAAAAAATAATAAAAAAAAATAAAAAAAAACCCAAGCATTGTTGAAAAGGCAAGACTTTTTGCATCGTAATGTACATAAGTGCTGTAATGATGTCTGTGCAAGCTTTGCACATTGGTTCAATGTGATCAATCACCTTTGTACAATTGAGTGTGTTTAGGGCGTTACTGATGAAAGGAAGAGATACAGTAGTGGTCCCATAGCCTTTTGACAGTGCCACCATGTAACGTGAAAGTTGCAATCTACGATTATACATATTTCCTACTGGAAGAAATTGTATTTTAGCCCATCTCCCACATGGTTGGTGTGACTGATTATGGGTACTTGGAGAGAGACAGGGTGGGTGTCTTGTTCATAACCTTTAATTATTATCTTTGGAATTTTGGAGTGATAAGTTTCTTATCAGAGTTATTTATTCTCAGTTTGGTTTTCCTGTGTAAATATATTTATTTTGTTGTTGGAAGTTTGTTTTTTTTTTTTTTTTTTTTTTTTTTTTTGGGGGGGGGGGTTGTAAATGTGTGTCGTAGGATTGTCCTCTGCAGGCAGGAATGTAGTCCGGGTGGGAAGCCATGTTTGGGTCTCGTTTTCATTTATTTTGTTTGTTTATTCGGGGTGGCGGCTTGACCCACAAGGTGCCCGGACCCTTATATAATCTTTATTTACATATTTTAATGTTCTGCTTGTGTGAAAGTGACGGTTCAAGCAGCAATACTACAAACTCTCCAACTTCCGACGTCGAGACTCCAAAGTCGTCAGACTTTCAATGCCAGAAGTCCCGTACCCAACACATGACCTATCTCACACTCTGGATTGTGATCACAGTCTGACATGAATGCCAGTTTATCAATGTCTTCAACCTGTTGTTAAGTTCGGCCCAGCCATATGAAGGTGTCTGGGTTAAAGGGTGGTACTGGGAAACGTGTAGAGCAGTCAATGTAGATCACCCCCTCCCCTGTCCAAATAAGAAGGCTGTATTTTTCGCAGACCTTGCTGTGCCTTTTTCTATGCAATACTATCAACACACCCGCCTGAGAAACAGATCAAAGAAGAGGAAATCAATTGTACCACTGTGTTAGCATCAAGATATGGACTGTATAATATACATTTAAAAAAAGATGGGCAAGTGTGTATGAATTTGAAACAGTCTTACTTTTGTAGTTTTATATTATACAATAAACTGTAAAAAGAACTATCAATGGGATGTCTTTTCCTTTCCATGTGAATGTGAACGTTAAGTCCTTTACAACACAGACTATACATCTACAAACAGCATAGGTATACAGTTAAGACAGAGAGATAAGAATATGCCGCTGCCTGGATATCATTATAGTTATATTAGTATGGAGCCTCCTGCACAAAATATTCATTAATTCTTCAATGTCACGTGGTAACTTCAACAGGGTTGACTTAACTGCCCTTCAACAGGACTGACTTCACTGCCCTTCAACAGGACTGACTTAACTGCCCTTCAACAGGACTGACTTCACTGCCCTTCAACAGGACTGACTTCACTGCCCTTCAACAGGACTGCCTTAACTGCCCTTCAACAGGACTGACTTAACTGCCCTTCAACAGGACTGACTTAAATCTGTTCTCAAATAATGTTCAGCTCTCATAGCTCTGCTAGCCAGTGGCTATTTCAGGCCTGTCTGCCACAGCTGTGGGTAAGTGGCTACATTTAACCTAATGCATATCTCTGAGACTAGGACTGTGTGTTTATGAAACAGGCTAGCTTAGTTTAGCCTAGCAGCATTTGTTCTGTGTATGGTCCGTCTCTGCGGTCAGTAGCAGCTGCCATTTTTAATAGGATTGACATTCCGCACAGTTAAGAATAAATGGTTGTATTTAATTTGCGTGAGAACAGTGACATTATAATTAAGAAGGTTGTGTTGCCTGCTTTATAAATGCAGTCCTAGTTTGGCAAAAAGTAACAAATTATTATTAGAAGAAAAAAAAATGTTATAATAATATTGAAAACGTTTACATCACAGCGCCATCTGGTGCCTGGAATGGGAATGGCACATGTACAGTTTTAGATACTAGCAGATATAGAGAGTGGCATGTTCAACTGTAACAGCAAACATGGGTATAACCACGCATCTCTTTGCTCTTTTCCTAGGGAGAGACAGTGGTGAGGGCATTTGAACGCTGATCAAGAGGTTACACCTTCAACTGGATCTGGGTAAAAGCATCTCCCAAGTAAATACATTAAATGCTATGGTTGTTATAGATTTTCTCTTCCAGATATTACACTTAAAGTCCATTTGTCCTGCCCTGCATTACACAAGCCAAATTGCAATCTCATATTTCCTTGTATGTGCTGTATAGTTATTTGTCCACTAGAAGGCTGCCTGCCACCATGTATGGGTTTGGATACTTGTTAAGTCGTGTGCTAAAATTGGTCATCAGATGGCAGTCTGGGATCATGCTGTGTAGAATTTGTGTGCGTGAGAGAGAGAATGTGGATGGGTGCTTCCCCCTAGTGGAGAATACGTGCAAGTACACAGAGCTTACTGTTCTTGGAGTCTGACTCATACCAGACTCATGTGATCACAGACCTGAAGGATGTGTTCACAAACCTTGCACCTCATCTCCTTTTTACTTTACAGTTAGCTTGTTTAGATCTGTCTCCAGTATTTTCCTCTTCCTGGTTCATGTAGAATGCTGCGTGTCTGTCTTCAGTCCAAACGCCTGATTCAGCTGATGGCATCAGAACGACTCTTTTTTCCTTTACATTTAGACATTACATTTAATATCCAGAGCGACTTACAGTAAGTACAGGGACATTCCCCCCGAGGCATGGGGATCATTCTGCACTACCGGGAATCGAACCGGCAACCTTCTGATTACAAGCCCGATTGCCTAACTGTTTAGCCACCTGGCTCCCAACAGAGGAATCTCTCAGTGGATTGCTCTGACAGGATTTCAGTGGGCAGAGTCGAGGAACGGTCTGTATTTGCTGGCCACAAAGCTTCAGCTACCAGGCACAATATTCTTCTGATCAACACTCGTCATCATGCTGATGAAGAGTTATCCTCAGGTTATTTCCCCAGACGCTTGACCCCTGCTGACCCCTGGACGTCACCAGACACCGTCAGGCAAGAATGATATTAATTCTGAAGAATTCAGAAGCAGGACTCCTACTCACGTCTATGGAAGTGACTCAGCACACTGTTATCCAAAACCATTTCTGACACCACACAGCTCTGAGCACAACAGTATTAGTGTTTCCTGCTTGTGAGGGAGGGAGGGAGAGGGAGAGGGAGAGGGAGAGGGAGAGGGAGAGGGAGAGGGAGAGGGAGAGGGAAAGGGAAAGGGAGAGAGAGGCATAGAAAGAGAGAGGGAAAGAAAGAAAGAAAGAAAGGAGATGTAGGGGTAAGGGATAGGACAGAGGGTTTACCCTCATCTCTCACCTCAGTGTCGTCGGGTTCAGTTGTGATCGGGGGACAATTCGGGACGATTCGGGACAGCAACCCTACACAGCCCAGTCATCACGCAGCGTTTTAAAACAACACATCTGGGATTGCATGTAATATTGGTGAACATCCCAGGGAAGGCCAGCTAGCCCAGCCCCTGGCCCAGACCCTGGCCCAGCTGGACCAGCCCCGAAACCACTGATTTAATGGCTGCCATGACTGGTCTGGGAACAAAAGAGACGAGATGTGGTCCTGCCTGGAACGAGGCGAGGGAGAAAAGGAGGGGTGGAGATGAGAGGAATATCTGAGGTTTTAACTGAGTCACGACAAACAGTCTATTTAAATCGGTTCTGATCTTTCCAGATTGCTGCCTTTCTGGTTTTAGGGGCTGATGTGAGCGAAGAAGCAATTTAACAAAATCTGGGAATAATTGTGCAGGGGAGAGAGTGGACGACAGAATTTAGTTCTATTTGAAATTGTGAAGATCGATTCCATTTTTTTTATTTTGGGGATCTGAATTTTACCGTTCGAATTTGTTCAACCTAAATTTCTGAACCTTGAATTTTTGGATCAGATTTTTTTCGACATTTAAATAAATTCATATGTCAATTTTAAAAAGGTGAATTCAAAACCAACACATTTGGTGGTGTTTATTATCACACTGGTTTGAGAATGTCTATTGTGGTAAACTGACAAAAACGGACATTTGATAAATGGACCAAAAAGCCTCTACAAATCAAATTAGCTTTGATAGACATAAAACTGCACATTCAGATGAATTCTGCCCTTGTAATTCTAACAAAGATAACCAGATCTTGTTTTGTTTTCTCTGAGGATGTTCTTCACCAAGCTCTTAATGGGAACAGTTAGAGGAGGGAAATGTGAACAGGCAAGATAAACATTGAGGTTGTTCTGAGCAGATTTTTAAGAAACCACCCACCTCCAATCTATTAACATAATCGTGGGAGTGAGGCATGAAATAGAAATTGAAGTCAAAATCAATTTTAGAAATGAAAGCCAGATTGATCTCAAACTGGATCCTAAAGAATTAAAGAGTGTGTGCTTCTGTTTGTGTCTTCCCTCAGTTCTCTAAATGAGACCAAACGCCATTTCTATAGTCAGAATAACCGTGTCAATGGGACTATCTCTTCTATAATCGAGTGTATTGATTACATCTTCACAAACACTGGTGAGTGGTTGACTGCGTAGACTGTGAATGTCATTCATTACATCAATGGCCTTTGTTAGGACCAGAGCAAAGCAGATCTGTTTGAGAAACAGGACAGTGCACTCTACTCTACTCTACTCTACTCCGGTTTTGCTCATGTAATAATTTGTTTGTTTTCCTTTATTAGCTGTTAATATGTGACAATACATGACAAAGATCAAGACATCTAGTTGAAGGAACATGTACAAGGGACACATGGGAGCAAATACCTTTGAGAAAAGGTAGAAAAGATTTTTTTTCCTCAGAGCAAAACCAAATTTAATTGGATTTGGAGATTATCACTGGAGACTTGTGGAGTCTTCTTCTTGTAAGTGCTGCAGTGTTTCTCCAGTCTACAAAGGACCAGTTCCTTCCAGATCCCACGGAGGGCGCGTGTGAGTTCATACCAGCCGCCTCAGGACGAGCTAACAACACCGCTGTGAGTCAGGCCCAGAGTGTGTGTGCCACCTTACTGAGGAGACAGTGGGAAACATCTGCTTTTAGACACAAGTCCCTGTCAGCTGTCAGCTGCTCCCCTGGGTCCTAGCCCCCACTGCAGACACGAGGCTGGCTGCCTCACACACCTCCCGCTCTCTCAGGTCCTTTCATCTTCCTTCTCCTCGTCCTTCTCTCTCTCTCATCCCGGATCCGTCTGTTCGCCCCATCTGGGTGCTCAGTGTGCAGGGGCGGGCGGAGACCAGGACGGCTGGATGGAGCTCCGGAACCGGGTGCCCACGGTCGTTTAGACACAAATAACCGACGATTTGGGCTGAAGGGGGGGGGGGGGGGGGGGGGGGTGAGAGAGCGATGTCACGCAGCGGTGAACTGGGTCACAGCTTGTGACGTGTTGCACCTACGGGGACGATTCTCATCCACCTTGGAGAGGTTTCCGGTGTCTGTCTGATTAGATTTTATCGCAGCATGGAACGTCGAAGTGTTTCTCAAAGAGTTGACTCACTGTCACCCCAGACTCCCTTGCTGTGTCTTTCACTTCCTGTGTGTGTGCGAAGCGTGGCACCAGACCAGCGGCAGAAGGCTCGCAAGAGTTTGGCGTTTTCAGTGTGAACCCAGATGGAGAGAGGGCATGCCTGTTAGAGGTGAGGTCGGGAGGAAATTCATTCAGCCATTACGCGATTTTCCATTCAGTTTTCCATGCTGTGTATGACACATAGCATTATCATCACTTAAACGTGAGTAACAGCATTCTCAGTCTCCACGTCATCAAACCGCCAAAAACTCCGGGGAGAGAGGGGTCTGTTGATGTAGCCTCACCCAGGAGGGGAGTCCTCACCCTGGGCTTTCAACACAGACCAAGCCCCCCTGGTTCTTCCACTTGCACCAGGTCCCAGCGCTGCCCTCCCTGCTCCAGGCTCACGGTCAGGATATTAACTCATGTGGAGGGAGACTCACGCTGTGCCCCCCACCCCCCATCCCCCACCCCCCACCCCCGGGGGTGTTCCAGGCTGCCAGCCAAACAGCTCAAGCTCTTTATGGCCTTGTGGAGAGGCAGGGTTTTATGGAGAGAGGAGAAGAGGAGGGGTGGAGGAGGAGAGGAGAGCTGGAGAGGAGAGGAGGGGGGAAGAGGAGAGCTGGAGAGGAGAGAAGGGGGGAGGAGAGGAGAGGTGGAGAGGAGGGGGGGAGGAGGAGGGCTGGAGAGGAGGGGGGGAGGAGGAGATGTGGAGAGGAGAGGAGGGGGGAGGAGGAGAGGAGGGGGGAGGAGGAGGAAGGGAGGAGGAGAGGAGGGGGGAGTAGGAGGAAGGGCAGAGGAGGAGGAAGGAGGAGGAGGGATGTGTGCAGGCCAGAGGAAAAGGGAAGGCCAGGTCGGAGGGTTGTGTGTGGGAACTCTGGTTTGCAGTCCAGTTGCAGGATTAAGCTTGTTTGTGTGTTTGTGTGCATGTTAGTGGTCAAGGGAAAACAATCTTAGTTTGAATAAAAATCAAGTACATTCTCAAATTCATCGCAAAGACAGCTACTATGAAATGTTATTTTGATCTGTGGCCAGTCAGGGGGCAGGAGAGAGGTGATGGAGGGGAGACTGTTTGACTGGAAAGAGGTGGATTGTGGGTAGCAGGAACCCAATGTTAAGACTGAGAAGAAGTGAGTATCATTAGGGCTCAAGTTTCTGTTTGCTTTCTGCAACACAAGCTCTTTAATCCTCTGTGGTTCAAATGTATAATATATCTTCTCATGTGACATGCCCCACTGACACACTGTACTCTACCAACTGACAAACTCTCCGATGTCCATGTTTAAAAAAATGACAAAATGGGAGTTGCAAAATGTGTTGCCAAACAAACCCAGTTCAAATGTACTGCAGCCACATGTAAACAGTTGAATATATAGCCAGCGTCATGTCGCCATATACTTTCCACACATGTAAGGATCTACAGTGACACAGTATAATAATCTGAGTACATATCCATGCTTTGTTGTCATTGCATCGCTATGAAAGATGAGCTAAATTATTATCCTGCTGCTGGATTACCTGAGATGCCTTACATTACTCAGACAAACCCAGGCTAACACACAAACACATCATTGTGATATTAGACACGTGGCAGCCAAGTAAAGAGACACACAGTAGCCGACCTCTAGAATACAAAGGAAGATGAGCTAGTTGAGACATCAAACCGAAAAGACTCGTGTGTCCCAGACTGAGACATTTGGCTACAACGCAACGGACTTGCATGAGCAACTGCACGAACGTTGTTCGTTTTCGAGAGCAGAGTTCAAGTGACGCAGTGTCAAATACTATTAGATGGCGTGATTGTAATTGTATTCTCCATTTCCAGTTTGCGTGAGTGTGCACAGCTCAAAACTCATGTATAAGTGTGTTTAACATTCAGATCATGTGACAGATAAACTAGTTTGCTCAATGTGGGGGTCTTTATTCCTCCCAGTCTGTATTCATTTAGTGTTGCGTTAAAATATTCCTTTAATTCTTGTCACATCAAGCTTGTTGGTGGTGCTGGCTAGCATTGACGTGTCGACAGTGAGTGGAACAAGATAATACTGAATGCTACATGAGCGTGCGTGTCTTTGAAGCTGGTTTATGAAGATAGCCCTGCCTTGAACATGGTTAGATGCCCAGGACACATCCAACACTGTACTCATTCTATCCACAATAGATCCATGTTGTGAGATTCCACACATGCGCACACATTCTGCAGTTACTCATATGATCGAATTAACACATGTTTATTAAAAACGTGTGGGTAGAGTCAAGCAGGTAACAAGCTCCAGGGATACTGTTGGCAAGACGGGGGGCCTTAGAAACACAATGAGTATTTGCTGTTTCCTTTTCACAGGGTTAAGACTACTCCCAGGGCTGGGTTAAACTGGTTTGAGCATTTGACTGCAGCTTTCAGTTTAGATTTCATTGTTAAAAGTGGCTCTCTAGGTTGAGCATTGTACCCGCAGGTCCGATAATGATTAAACCCGGCATCACAATTTCTTTTCGACAGAATGTCCTTGTGAGCGATCTCTCTGGTGCTTTGAGAATCGTCTTGGACAAAAGCATCTGCTAAATGGCACATCGCTTTTGTAGTTGTTCCTTCTGGTTCCATTCCTGCCCCCCTAACCCCTCTCTCTCTTCCAATGGGGCAAATCCCAGATTACACAATATCCCCCCATAGAGAGGATAAAGGACGCTCGGGGGATGGGGGTGGGGGTGGGGTCTGGCTCAGTACTGTACGCTGGTATACAGCCCGCAGGAATCTCCTTCCTCCTAATTTCTTTACTTTCGGTAGGGCTTTTCTGCGATACTTAAGGAATCAGCCATCTGTGTTGTCTGTTAGTTCTCCCTCAGAGAGATGACACTGACACCCCTACTGCCAGAGGGATGTTTTCTTAGAGAGATCCTCCCTGCGGTGTCACTTTCTTTGACAAACATTTGTCTCGTGACAATTTCCGAGTGTGCCTGGTGTCAGTGAGCTTGATACAGGCGTAACAGTTGCTGACGGTTTGTGCGTGATTCCGGCCGTGTTGCTGTGACGCTGGCATCTCGGGCCTGGCCCGGGGATTAGTATCCAATCAGAGTGGACTTAATGTTTCCTGACGGCACATGAGATTTACCGGGGTGATCTGTATTCATTTCATGACCCTGCCCGCCCGCCTGCCTGCTCGCCCTGTCCGTGTGCCCACCTCCCCCTCTGCTCCGCGGCGCTCAGGGAGAGAGGAGGCTGATCCAGCACTGACAGGCAGACCGACGCCCCCAGCCACAGGTAAGCTCCCCTCTCAGGAGTCGGAGGGTGGGTCCTCCGCTTCTCGGGTCGCATCGTCAGAGATACATATTCTCTGGTCGTCGTGACGTCACGGTGGGGGAGTGGAATTAAGCAGGCTTTATTTAGACGCTAATCCCTCATAGCAATCGACAGAGCGAGTAAAATGTCCCGGAGTAGGGGAAGGATAAACCTTGTTGGATTAGTACCCTGCCTACCCCACCCCATCCCAGCACAGCTCTACTCCACCCCCTCTACCACTCCCCTCCTCTCCTCTGCCTCGTATTTTCCCCCCTCTTCTCGACAGCGTCGCTGGCCTTGGCGGTCCGTGTCCGGTACAGGCGCTGTCTTTACACCAGGTCTTTTATAGAGTAGTTGGTCGTTTACCTCTGCTTCGACCAGCTGTGTGTGTGTGGCGTGTGTGTGGTGTGTGTGTGGGGTGTCTTGTTACCCAGCTCATCACCAGCCAATACAGGCACGGTTTAATAATTGAGGGATCGTCTACCAGAGAGAAGCCACCTGATAGCAAGGACCACAGGAAGCCCAAAAATATTACAACAGGATATCAGGTGAAACGCCTCCCCTCCCTTCTACTTCTTTAGTTTTTTTTCTTCTTCTCCTCCTACCTCACTTCATTCTACTCTTTTGATGTTAAGTGTAACTGAAGACTTGAAAGAAAACACCACCAACTCTACTCTTTTTTTTTTCTCTTCTCTCCTTCTCCTTGTCGGTTTTCTTCTTTCTCTCTCTCTCTCTCTCTTTTTTTTTTTTTTAAAGCTATCTTCTTGTTTCCCCTCTCTCCAATGCTCGTCGCCAGCAAGCAGTTGAGTCTCGGTCGCTCCCATAGCTGGGACACCCTGGGGGGGAATGAGGGTCAGTGGGACAGGGGAGAGAGCGTCTACGAGCAGCAAGCCAGGATAGCGGGGCGGAGGAACTCGCTAACGTACGGGGGAGACGGAGGAGGCTGGTACGAGCCTCCCCCGGGCTCCCGGCCTCCCGACCTCGATCTGAAACGGGAGCCGTTGTCCTATCAGGACTCCCCGTACAGCCAGGGCTACGCCGAGCGAGGGACGAGGAAGGGCTCCGTCCCCGAGCTCAACCACTACGACCGCCCATCCATGGCTCACCGAGGATCCATCGTTCCCCAGGAATACTACCCCCACGACCCCGCCATGTCCTCCCGCCCGCCTGACGACCCCCGGGGCTTCTACCGGCCCGAGCCAGCGCCCCAGCCACCTCACCAGCTGAGCCGGTCAGGCTCCCACTACGGGATGAGCCCGGTGGGGCGTGCGCCCTGGGACCAAGGCCAAGGGGGCCGGCCGGGACCCCAGGGGATGCCGTCTGCCGGCCCCCTCCCTCCCCCGCCTGCGCCGCCCTCCGTCCACGAGATGAACCGGATCTATCGGGAGACCGGAGGCGCTGCCGTCTCCAACAAGATGATGCCAGACGGCCAGCGCATGGCCAGCCGAGACCCCTCCCCTTACGGCCTGGAGCCCTCCTCCCCCCGCTACGCCTCCGAGCCGCCCCGGCCCGTCTACACCGACGTGAACGGCCGGCCCCTGGACCCGCGGCAGCCCGCCCCCACCTGCCTGGTGGTGGACCCGTCCTCCCAGGCAGGCATGATGATGAGGCAGGAGACGCCCTCGCCCTACGGGGTCCAACAGCCCTCCCAGCAGCCGCTGTCCAACCTGCAGATCTACGACCCCAACGCTCCCTTACCCCCGCCTCCTCCTCCCCCCACCGCCGCCCTAGCTCCCGCCCCGCCCCAGCCCTCGCCCATCCCAACCCCGCTGCCTCCTCCGCCCTCCACGGCGCCCCAGACCCCCGCCCTGCCTCTGGACCCCAAGAAGACGGTGGACCCAGAGTTCCTGGCGCTGCTGCGTAACGAGGGCCTGTCCGAGAGCACCATCTCCTCCCTCGTCCAGCAGGGCTTCGACTCCACCGCCATGCTGGCCGTCATGGAGGAGAACGACGTGCGTTCCGTGGCTCCCAACCTGGGCCAGGCGCGGGTGCTCTCCAGGGTGGCTCTCAGCTGCAAGAGGCCCTCAGAGGCCCCTCTGGCGCCCCCACAGCCCCAGACGCCTCTCCGCGGCCGCTCCAACAGCTTCAGCCACCAGAGCAGAGAGCTCTACCACCACCAGCAGCAGCAGCAGCAGCAGCTGCAGCAACAGCAGCACAGCATGGGCCTGGACCCCCACATGATGCCTCCACAGACCCCAGGAGGCATGCAGACCATCTCCCCCAGGATGGGAGAGGTTATGGGCAGGAGGCCCAACAGCGCTCCCTCACAGCACCTCCTGGAGACCGCGGGTTACCCCCGCTCCCCAAGCCCCTACAGCGGGGCCATGGTGCCCGTCCAGCCACGCCCCATGTCCGCCTACTCCCAGCACCCTGGTGTCCACATGCCGGGCATGCAGATGACAGGATCCATGCCCCAGCACATGATAGGATCCATGCCCGCCCTGCCCGGCTCCATGCCGGGGATGCACGGAATGCCCCAGCAGATGCCGCTGTCCATGCCCGCCCTGGCGCCACCCCAACACGCCCCCAAGGCCTACTCCACCAACTACACCGTCCCCATGGAGCTAATGAAGCGGGACCGAAGCCTGCCGCCCATGTCCCCCATGCACAGCCCTCACCCCAGCCCCCAGATGATGCGGAAGCCTGGGGGACCCTCTCCCGGACCAGGCCATGCAGCCCGCTGGGTCGGCCATGCAGGGCCAGAACGCGGCCAACCAGAAGCTCAGCCGACGCACTGGCCCACCTGTTATCGTCTCGACCATGGCTTCGCCAGACACAAGTAACTCCCTCTTTCATCATCTCCTTTATTCATCCCTCTGGTTGATCTCTCAAGGTCCCCCTCTCCATGGGGATTTCTCTTTGTGGAGATCTTTAGATTTTTTCGTGTAGCTGTTGGATGGTTTAGTTTTGAAAAGAGGACAGTTGTGTAAGAGCCTTTCGTAGAGAACCGAAAGCTGCTACACAGCAGTCTCGAATCGCAGATAAAAACTGAAGTACCCTTTCTGTGTGTATTTTGGGTCTGTCTCATACGATGGTGCCTCTCAAACAACGTTTGGTTCCTGTTTTATGGCTAAATATACATCCCAAGATGGGTTTGCTCTTGGTAAGGACCCGTTTGACAGGAACAGGATATACTGACCGAGCATGACTTGGTAGCTTGGTACAGTATATGGCAGTTACACTTTCATTGCTGCAGTGAAGTGTGATGCCTGTGGTTAGAATATACTTATTAATGACTTATTACTTTTAGTGCTTTAGGTTACACCTGGTTTTCTCTCTTATACAGTTTGTGAACATACTTAAAATAGGAGCGGAAATGTGAAGAAATATAAAATATGATCTGATAAACGGATATCAGTGCAGGTTCAACCGTTCTTACCTGTTTTTTGGTTGAGCCAAAAACGTATTTGTGTTGGTTCGGATTATGACCAGCTTAGTGTCCTAAATGGATAACTTTTGGACTGGAAGTCTCTTAATCTGCCCTATGACCTACTTTCTTTGTGTGGTCAGCGGTTTCTGTTCTTGAATCGTAGTGTTTCTGCCACAGTGAGCTTGCACCCTTATTTGGAGACAGGAAGTGAACACCAGCTACAGTGATATGCGGTTCACCCGTATATGACATACTTACACTGTGTGTGTCGTGGAATAGTTTCCAAACCAGTGCTGGAGGAACGAGGTTAGGTCATTTTGACACACAATGATAAACCAGTGACACGCGCCCCAATGACACATGCGCATGGAGTTATGGTTAGTTTATTTGTTCAAACTGTTTGCTTTTGGAGGAGATGTGTGAGGTGTGTATAAACTGGTCAACAGATCATATCTCCGTGTTGGTGTGTGTGTGTGTGTGTGTGTGTGTGTGTGTGTGTGTGTGTGTGTGTGTGTGTGTGTGTGTGTGTGTGTATGATGCCATGGCTGGGCGTTCCAGTTGTAAGACATTAGTTTCATGTGTCAAAATGACCGAGCCTCTGCTTTCTAGAACTTGTTGGGAACTTGTCCTCACCACACGTCATGTCAAATGCTGATTTCTAATGGCAGAAGATGACATAATGGCAGTTAAGATTCGATCAGATTCCACATTATTGTCAGTGTGCTCTGTGCGAGTACAGAGGCAGGGACGTGCAGTCAGTGTCTGAATAGAAGTGCAAATAGTAAAAGCTTGAAAAGTGAGGCTTTGAGGCTGAGACAACATGTCACTTAGATTGCATCACATAAACTGCAGCTCGCTGCACCTTGCACAGTGCTCCATCTCCAGCATCACCCCTAACCCCAGGCCCTGTCCCAGCCCTTATCCCAGCCCTAACCCCAGGCCCTGCCCCAGCCCCAGCCCCAGCCCCAGCCCCAGCCCTAACCCTTAGACCCTGCCCCCGCCAAAGCCCCTGCCCCAGCCCCAGCCCCAGCCCCAGCCTCATCCCTGCTGGGCTGGGACACAGGACTGTGATGTGGCATCATGGTAATGAGATACGTGCTACTGCTCTCTGGTAGAAACCCAACATGAAAAACAACCTTGTCTGCCGTTGAAGTCAGTTAGCGCTGTCTTGAAACTGATTCACTCACCGCCCTGTTCACAGATTCACACAGTTTTCACCGTGTGAAGAGATCTGTTGTAAGGTGATGCATGTGTGCATCTGCATCAATACCAGAGCTGCTGGACTAACAGGATTGTGATGATTACAGGAGGAAAATTGACTCTTTTCACAATAAGCAGTAAGAGGGATATAATCCTTCCCATCCTCCCTGTAGGTCTGTGCTGATCCCGACTCCCTGGTCCTCTGTGGACCGGCAGACAGGATGCTCCCAGACCCAGACCCAGGGTTTAGCACCAGACTGGCACCGACCACAAACACACGTCAGGCCTCTGTTGCCTCCTGGTTACCAAGGTTACCAGGCACAGGGGAGAGGTTGCTGTTATACCTGTGTGGTATTACACAGTGACAGCACACAGTGACAGCTCGGGTGGACTTGTGTGTTGTGAGACAGCTCACAGTGGTCGGCTTCTCTCTGGTGCGCTCAAGTTAAACACGATCCCTACATCCATCTGCATGCGACTGACATTTGTTGCCCCGGTAATTTTCATCTGGTAATGGACGACCCGCAAAGCCGCCTTGAAAGCATATTCCTTAATTGTGTGTTGCTAGGCAACGCTGGTTTTTAGTCGTAATCACTGTGAGATTATCTCTTGGTTTTACCGAGTGACAGAAGGGGAGAGGTTGCCGTGGAAATAAAAACAACGCAACTGTTCATATCTTCTTTCTGTCTGACACAGAGAGAGAGAGACATTGAACCAAGGCTTTTCTGAGAGGAGGAAGTGACAGTGAAAGAGAGAACTCTAGTTTCTCTCATCATAACATCAAGGACGGCCTATCAATGGAGAAACTGTATTGTTGCACACTTTAGAATCCAATTAGGCTGGTGCTTGCATTACACTCAAAACAAGAGCCCCAGAAGACCTTGCATCAACAGCTCTAACCTCACACTGTAGACACTCCCCACACGCTCCTAATATAGAGACACCATGGAAACTCCTTTGGAGTAAACCATGCCCTTATATGGTCTCCCAGCTCCCCCTCCCCCCCTTCCACGGAACGCCCATACATGGTGGAGGCTCCGCCCCCACTGCAGTTCCTCCCATGCAGGGTGTCTGCTCTGACAGCTCTGGATGCCAGCAGGCCTGATCTCCACAATGCCAGCCCAGGTCAGTAGGAGCGGGGCACACTAGCAGGCTTCCTCTAGCGTGTTTTGTAATGTCCGTGATGCTCGCTATGGAAGCGGAAGATTACGCACGAAATGGGTGCAGATCCACACGCAGGAGTTGGGATTAACAGAGAGAGGAGCGGGCGGTAAGTGGGGGCGCGTCAGGGAGGCTGGTGGGCCGAGCAGAGAGGAGAAGGGGGAGGGGGAGAGAGAGGGAGAGGGAGAGGGGGGAGAGGGAGAGGGAGAGGGAGAGGAGGAGGGAGAATGGGGGGGGAGAGGGGGTAGAGGGAGAGGGGGAGGAGCCGTGTCATGCAAATGAATGTGTCATCAGGCTGTGTTGCCTCTGGATTCAATCCCGGACGGAGGTTGGATGTCATGGTGCCACATGGTGCTAACAGAGGTTAGATCATACAGAGGTTAGATGTCATGGGGCCAGTGTGGTGATGCAGTGCCCTCATGCCCACATGTCACTGCAGGTTGGGACCTTGCTGCAAAATGGTTTTCCTGTGTAGCTCTGCACTGCAGAACATCAATACCAATTCCTGCTTTAAATATCAAGTTTACACAGTGGTGTTATTACGGGTTCTTTGCTGAAATCTCAATGCTAATTGGTCAATTACGACATTCCACGGTCTGTTATTTCTGAACGGCAGACTGTTGCTATGGACACATCATCTTACGACGTCCCTTACTCACTTAGCAGATATGTTTATACACACAGTATAAAGGTGATTTGAGCCTGCAACGTTTTGATCTGCAGATGCTCTAACCCCTGAGCTGAACTATCCTGTCGACGGACTTTTATTGCAAGCAGTGCTGTGAAATGTGTGTGTGTGTGGGGGGGGGGGGGACCAGATGTCCTCTTAATGTCATAAAGTGATTGTCCTCCTCATCACTAATGGCAACAGTACAGTCAATCTCTCCATGAGGATTAGACAGAGAAGCTTGGAACAATCTCTCTCTCTTTCTCTCTCTCTTTCTCTCTCGCTCTCTCTCTCTCTCTCTCTCTCTCTCTCTCTCTCTCTTCTTCTCACACTCTCTCTTCCTCTCACTCACTCTCTCTTTCTCTCTCACTCTGTCTCTCTAACTCCATGGATCATATTGGGAGAAGGGGAATGGAGAAAGACAGTAAGAGAGTTTAGTATCAGAAATATTATAATCTCGACTGCAACTCTGCACATTCATTCATGACTGTGGTTGCGGGTCAGAGTTGTGTAAGTAGGAAGAGGAAAAGCGAGTGATAGAGTTAGAAAGTGAGAGAGAAAGAGAAAGAAAGAGAGAGAGCAATAGAGAAAGAGAAAGAAAGACAGAGAAACAAGTGTCTGATGCCATCTGTGATTGAGGGGTAAGTAGGGGGGGAGGAGGGAGGGGGAGGGTGAGAAGGAGGGGGTGAGGGTGAGGAGGGAGAAAGGGAGAGACGGAGAGCGGGGGAAGATCTCCTCATGGTTGAGTAATCCCTGATGAATGAATGAGGAGATTACAATCCCTCATATCCACATGAATCTGGGCGTGCAATGGAAAAGATCAACATTTCATTTGCTGTGGAAATGTGGTCTGCGTGCTGTGTCTGTATCTTTGAGTTACAGTAACTGGAAAAAGATCTGCGTGTGTGTCTGCACATGCCTGTGTGCATAGGATACCTGTGTGTACACACACTCTACTTCATCACACGCGTGTGTGCTGTCGCAGTGTAGGAAGGCATGCAGATTGTATCAGCTTTACATTCAGTGGTTTAAAGGGAATGTTTACAGACCAATGTTATATATGTAGTGAATCTGAAGAAAGACTCTCAGAGAAAACAAACTTGTCCCAGGCCTCAGGCTTGTGTGAAACGAAGCAGAGCTAGCACGCAGAATGGGAGTGAATGAGATTGTTGGACTAGTCTGTGTCAGCCCCAATGCTTCAGAGCTTGAGTTGGGAGGAGTTGCATTCAGAAAAACCCCCTCTTTGAAATGAAAACAAAATGAGAGCGAGGGAATGAGAAATGTAAAGCCCTGCCCTCTTTCAACCCCTACCCCTCTTCTCCCGCTCTCTGTCTGTCTGTCTGACTGTCTGTCTGTCTGTCTGTCTCTCTCTCTCTCTCTCTCTCTCTCTCTCTCTCTCTCTCTCTCTCTCTCTCTGTCTCTCTCTCTCTCCTTTTATCTCTCTGCCAAGCAGGAGGTCACCCTGAATTATTCATCCTGAGAAAATGAAAACTTCATGGGTATTAAATTACGGAGCAGAAGTGTTTTCTGGACTATGAGAGAGAGAGACTGAATCTTTCATTCTGCTGCCTGTTCGTTTCACCACAGAGAGAGTGGCCATCTTAAACTGTCAGGCGTTGGTGGTCAGTACGTGAACCTGAACATGATGAAGGTCATTTTTAACAGGTTTAAACCTTCAACCTGTGTCCATGCGCCTTCTCTGAAAACACAGAAGACCAATCTTCTTCCTGTTTGTGTCACCAGGCCAGATGGTGGATCACAGAGAGCAGAGGTGACTAGATGGATGGAAGGGATAGAGGCAGCAGAGATGAAAAAGAAGAAATGACACCCTTACTCAGAGACACAACAACATGCTGTTCACCTGCATCTGTGTCAGCTCTCTCTCTTTCTCATATCTTTCTTTCTGTCTTTCTTTATGGCTTGCACTGTCTTTCTCTCGCAGTCTTTTTGTGTCTTTCTTTCTGCCTTTGTCCCTCTCTCTCTCTACCCCTCTCTCTCTCTCTCTCTCCCTCTCTCCCTCTGTCCCTCTCTCTCTACCCCTCTCTCTCTCTCTCTTGCTCTCCCTCTCTCTGTCTTTTATCTCTCTTTTTTTCTCACTCAGTCTCACTCACTTTCTCTCTCTCTCTCTCTCTGTCCCTCTCTCTCTCTCTCTCTCTCTCTCTCTCTCTCTCACTCTCACTCTCTCTCACTCTCACTCTCTCTCACTCTCTCTCTCTCTCTCTCTCTCTCTCTCTCTCTCTCTCTCTCTCTCTCTCTCTCTCTCTCTCTCTCTCTTCCTCCAGCTCAACCCACTCCTTTTCCCAGAAACGAGTCTATATCAATTATCTACAGCATGTCGAGGGAGCTCTGTGAAGAAGATTACATGAAGAATGTTGTTGATATTTCCCCTGATGAATGAATGAAGAGTTTGTCTTCCACCAGCTGCTCCCTGGTTTAGAATTGTAACTGAACCATGGCAATGAAAATGGTTAAGCCCCACGCTTATTACACTTCAAACACACCCTATACCCATCAATGTCCAAAGAACAGTAAATGAATTAGAGACATCCTTTTTTTCTGACACGGCACTGCGCATGTATTACTGGCTAAATCGACTAGGT